>NW_016229099.1:0-1279 GCF_001687245.7 Rhagoletis zephyria | reverse complement strand
TTGGTACTCAGCAAACCACACAGCTGAGTATGCCACAAGTGAGTGCACCAAGGTATACCTTCTTCTTGCCAGTGACCCAAACTCATCCGAACAGTCTACCTGTGTTTGTATTGTTTTAGCGAGGCATTATTTTCGCCTCCACTGCCCAGCAAACAACCAGTCGAGCTCAAGGTGCAGCAGGAACAGCGNTTCTTGCCAGTGACCCAAACTCATCCGAACAGTCTACCTGTGTTTGTATTGTTTTAGCGAGGCATTATTTTCGCCTCCACTGCCCAGCAAACAACCAGTCGAGCTCAAGGTGCAGCAGGAACAGCAGCACCTGAAAGATGCTAATCGCATTGGTCTCATCACCAGGCGCCATTGTCTGCGTCTGACTGTCTGTCTGGCTGCATTATTTATAAAGTCAAGTGAAATTATCGTTATTATAAGTGCTATTCATCAGTGCTGCTGCAGTGCATCATCTACCGCTAACGAATCACAAGGCACTGCTGCTAAATATAGCTCAAACTTTTGAAAAAATCTTCAGAAGTGAATTCCTTTCAACTGAATGGAGGATGTAAAGAATTGAAAGATGCTTCACGTTTAATTTTAAACCTTATTTTAGTATTCGTTTTGTTGAATAATTTGTTTTTAGTGGCATTCTGAAAAACTAAATTTTATTTTAAACAAAAATTTACAAAAACACAGAGTAAATTAGACAAACAACTGAATTTTTTTACCGTAGTGCTTTTCTCTGCATTTGCATTTTAGCAAGTGTATATTTGCAAAGAAACGACAGGAGATAACTGGCAATGCATTCCTATTAGCGTCTGAGTCTGAAGAAAGTCTGAAAGACCTCACGCAAAGGACATCAAATGCATTAGCATAGCGCTTTCCAGTGAAATGGCAATTAATGGTGCGCAGAGAGAAAGCACTAAAAAAAGTGAGATCTCAATTCACAGCATAGGAGTGGTCCTCAGTACTGTTTTTCTTTCTCCTGAAACGATTCAATGAATGTGAGCACAAATCTCATGAATGTATGCTTGGACTGTCGTTGCCGAAAAAATTGGGAAAACACATTTCCTTTTACTTGTTAGTACAACAAGAACACTCTGAGATGCCTGCCAAATCAGCACAGTTCGATACTCAATCAATATATTGCGCAGAAATAACATATGTGCACTGGCGAGCATTGCCACTTATTCATGATGAATTCGTTTGTTCATCGTTTGCAATCACCGCTTGAGCACATTCTTGCTCTTACTTTCGTACTGCCAAGTTATAATCTACCGCATTTTTA
>NW_016229098.1:0-1279 GCF_001687245.7 Rhagoletis zephyria | reverse complement strand
CAGGCTATCGAAGGGGACCCCTAAAATTTTCGGGTTGTTTACAGTCGGTGTTGGTGTGCCATCGACGTGTATGCCTAACTCTAGCCTGACTTCCTTCGTCCAGGTGGTGAAGAGGGTCGCCGTTGATTTCGTTGGGGAGAGTGTTAGGCTCCTTGCAGTGCAGAAGCGAGAAAGGCTGGAGAGATAGTCGTTCACTTTTGAGCAGAGGTCATCAATTCCATTCCCAGACGCCAAAATCGAGCAATCGTCAGCGTATGAGATCAGGGAAACTCCCTCAGGTGGTTGAGGANAACCCCTTGTTTGGTGTGGAACCCTTGTTTAATCCTTCTTGGTTTCGAGGTTTGATCTCGGAAGATTACGGACCACTCATATAATTCGCCGACCATCGCTTCAGTCCGTGGGAGTGAGGAGGCCTCGATTTCTTCTAGTAGCGTGGAATGGCAGACGGTGTCAAACGCCTTTGACAAGTCTAGCGCTACTAAGACCGTTCTCTCGCAGGGGCGGTTTCGATTTAGGCCACGAGTTATTTGGGTGTTGATGGCGTTAAGTGCTGTTGTTGTGCTGTGCACTTTACGGAATCCGTGCTGTTGCTTCGCTGGGGTCAGGTGGCAAGTGAAGTATGGGAGTAGTAGGGCCTCCAGCGTCTTCGCGACCGGGGAAAGGAGCGTTATCGGGCGATAAGTCTCCTTTGTTGGCGGGCTTCCCCGGTTTCAGCAGTGGGACCACTCTCCCTGATTTCCACACATCAGGAATGATGAGAGTGGCCATGGACAGGTTGAGGACCTGCGTTAGGTAAGCTACTCCCTTAGGCCCTAAATGTTTTAGCATCAGCATACAGATTCCGTCGGGTCCAATGGCTTTGGAGGCTTTCGCCTTCCCGATGGCCCCCTTCACTTCACAGCTGGTGAAAACAAGTGGTGCACTGTTTTTTGGCAGCTTGTGCAGCCTCCTGGTCACTCGACGTTTGGCCTTGTCTACCGAAGGGTGCAGTGTAAATTGCCTACTAAAGTAGGCTGCTGTCGGGTCCGACAAAGCGCGACCTTCGAAAGAGATTTCCACTCTGTCATCACGCTTCGTTGGGTTGGACAGGGACCTCACGGTTGACCAGAGCTTACTCACACCAGATGTGAAGTTACAGGCCTTCAAGTGCTCCTCCCACTTTTTCCGCTTATGCTGATTTACCAGTTGCCAAATCTCCAAATTAAGGTCCCTCAGACGGGGGTCCCCAGTGTCGACCTGGCGTAGGTGGTCACGCTCATTTGCTAGTACAGCTGCTTCG
>NW_016229097.1:0-1279 GCF_001687245.7 Rhagoletis zephyria | reverse complement strand
AAATATTTATGCGCAGATATTTGAAAGATACGAATAAGACAACAACATCGGGTAACAAAACAATTAGGCGGCACACAAATCACAACAACCACATGAATTTGAATGAATGCCGGTCATTATAACAAGTCACCGCGAGTGGGCAATCAATGCAGAGGCAGCTGAGCAAAAAAAAACACACACAACTCCATTAATACTCAATTACTACGTATTTACTTACTTATATGTGTGTAATTACACACAGTGCGATACAAATCTGTGATATGACGCAGCGGGAGCGTGACAGGTGTGAAGTTGATCCAACGTGTAGCTACTTGAGAAATGTTGGCTCATAATTGCGAATAGTAATTTGCAAGCAGAAAAAAGTCAACTGTTTTTTTTTTTCAATAATAGATCAATTGATTTCATTTGATTGTATTTATGTGGGTATGTGTGTATGTATGCGTGTGCACCATGCATACATACATTTTTTCTACAAGATATCATTCAGTCAGCTGCTAAATAAGTCGTGGAAGCACAGGTGATGTTCAGCGTTGAATGCGGATTGTGCTGCAACTAATTCTTGCAGTGAAACGTGTTCTAAGATTTTACTAATGCTAATTCAAATAAAATTGAACTAACGTACCCGGTGACCTTTTTCCCGACCAAAATTTATTTTTTGTGGCAACATTTTGGCACCACACTTTTACCAACTATTCACGTAAAGACTTCCATATGCTTTTAATATCCGAAATCGTTGTGTCCATGATGAAATTCTTGCAATTTTCCAATGATCTGGCATTTCATAGCACAGTTATTCGCACAACTTTTTTCGATTATTTGATATCGTTTATACATTAGTACATTAAGATTAAATCTTTTATTGCACAATAAGAATTAAAATAGATAAGAACATTAAATATAGGAAAAANTAAGAAAGTCTAAGTTCGGGCGGAGCCGAACATTAAAGACCCGGCGCAAATATTAAATATATGTTTTTTCACCTTTCCGAAACCTACCGCAGATGGTAAGCCGGGGTGTATCAATTTTGAGTAAATTAGCGTCCTTCAATTTCGAAATATTGAAGTTTCAAGCATTTCTGAAATTTACCGTTATATGAAAAGCGGCCGTAATTTTAATCCGATTTCAATAATTTTCAACGCTTTGATTTTATGTGGCAAGCACAAAAACCACACCGAGTTTGGTACAAATTGGTAGAACGGTTACCGATATACATATATGTGATCTTATGATCGGTGCCCGCCCTTTTCCAAAATTTTACCATAAACGTATTTCTAGGTAA
>NW_016229096.1:0-1279 GCF_001687245.7 Rhagoletis zephyria | reverse complement strand
AATTACGATTCTGCGGTTGAAAAACAACAAAGCTACTGGAGCTGACGGCCTTGCAGCGGAGCTATTCAATTAATGCGGCGCATGCTCCAACTACTTCAGTATAATTGCGTGAAAGACTAAATACCACCGCTGCACGGCTGTGTAAAATGACGTTGAGCACTACAACAAGCTTCATTCGGGTTGCAAAGGATCTCTCTGAACCGTTCGATAGCAAGCGAGGATTCAGACAGGAATACTATCTATCGTGCGAGTACTGAGCTCTTTTCAAAGCAGCCAACTGCAGCTTTCTCTCCGCATTGGGTTTTTCACAAATCCACTTCAAAGTTGGACACCTTGCAAGAAAAAAAACACACACAAATCAAATCCGCATTTTAACTTCAAAGTCCTTTTCTCGAAAACATATTTTCGCACCTACGTTCGTTTTCAAAAAAGTTTATTGTTTTTCCGACTGCATTTTCCCATAAAAATTATAACACACAATTGNAAAAAACAAATTTCACCTTCAAAAAATACCATTCACAACCATTTATTTTTAAAATTATAAAACTTACGAATTTCACCATTATGCGCCTTATTTTATATATATTTTTGTTGGTAGGAAAGAACTTAAAATTTTAAATAAAAGCGAGAGTGCAAAATAGAAAAAACTGCGATGAACCCAAAACCAAGAATGTTAGCCATTTACTCCGAGCAACAGGCTTTTATACGAATTTTATAAAATTTCATTCATTTATTTAAAAATGCAAAACATGTTTCACATCCTGTTTTCTATTTCAGATATTTGAGCCAAAAAATGCCATTAGACACCCATTCGGCACCGCTACCCCGCCATAGAGACCGTGTTGCTACGCTAGCTGCACGCAGTGCTTCTTTTGGCCAGCACTAATGCTACTCTTTGTAGCATTAACTGTAAAATTTGAATAAGTTAAATAAAGAGAAGCGAAATAAAGCAATCGATTTTTTGTATAAATCTAAAATAATGTACAGACCGGTACACCGGTATATAGATATTTGCAAATTTTTAAATGTCAGCGCTAAATAATTAAAGCAAACAATTTGGTGAATACGAAAAGGCGACAAATGACACTGGCTGAGGAGCTGGGTGTGTGATGACAGCAAGTTAAAATTCGCTAGTCGGCGCAATAGATAAGTTATGATATTTTCTGGTCTCTTACCTTTTTGGTCGTGCCGCACACACACAAGAACCAAAACAACAACAAATACTTTCAAAACATCCCTGCAGTGAAAAGCCAAACCAGTTAGAAAAAATACTAGTTCA
>NW_016229095.1:228-1279 GCF_001687245.7 Rhagoletis zephyria | reverse complement strand
TCCGAACAGGATTTTCGAACAGTGTCCAAATACCTGAATGACACAAACAAAAAATTTTATACATACCAACTTAAAAGTGCAAAAGATCTACAATTTGTAATTAAAGGTATCGAACCAAGCGTTGAAGCTGTGGAAGTTTCGGAAGCACTTAAAGAACAAGGTTTCAATCCAAATGCTGCTGTGAATATTTTTAATAGGAACAAACTCCCTCAAGCTATGTTTAAAGTTGAGCTCGAGCCTGAAATCAAACCTCTGGGCAAAAACGATGTGCATCCAATTTATAAATTACAATATCTGCTGCATCGTAGGATAACTATGGAAGAACCGCATAAGAGAAATGGCCCTGTACAATGCACCAACTGCCAGGAGTATGGTCATACTAGGTCTTACTGCACGCTTCGCTCAGTGTGCGTAGCTTGTGGAGAGCTACATGTCTCTGCCACTTGCACATCAAACAAAGAAGACCCGCGTGCAAAAAAATGTGGTAACTGCGGTGGAAATCACACAGCAAACTACAGAGGCTGTCCAGTCTATAAGGAGTTAAAAAACCGGATCAACCAACGCGTGGCTTCCATACGTACTCATAATGTACCGAATGCCTTTGTACCCTCCCAAACGAATCCTGACGTCTTCTTCGCCAAAAGAGCCACGTCGCCAACAGTTCTATCAAACACTGTCAATGGCGTCTCGTTTGCAAGTGCCTTAAAATCAGGCTTAGAAAACCGTGCCCCTACAAAAACTGCACCTCAAGTTGCGCCGCAAGAACAGCATCCCCATGCACAATATGGTAAACAATCCAATATCGAAGCTATGATAGCGTCGATGCAACAAAGCATGATGAATTTCATGACTTTCATGCAAAACACAATGCAAGAACTCATGCGAAATCAAAATACGCTGCTCAACCTGCTTGCTACTCAGCAAACAAGATAATGACCTGACTTAAAATAACCCTCTGGAATGCAAATGGCATTCCTCGCCACGAATTAGAGCTGTCAAAATTTCTTAAGGACAAGGAAATTGACATAATGCTCCTTGCTGAAACACACCT
>NW_016229095.1:0-177 GCF_001687245.7 Rhagoletis zephyria | reverse complement strand
TTAAGGACAAGGAAATTGACATAATGCTCCTTGCTGAAACACACCTAACTAATAGATATAATTTTGACATTTCGGGATATACCTTTTATTGCACGAACCATCCAGATGGAACTGGTATTTTAGTCAGGAACCGGATTAAACCCCATCATTTGACTGGAATTGCCGAGAATTATCTGC
>NW_016229094.1:0-1279 GCF_001687245.7 Rhagoletis zephyria | reverse complement strand
AGCATAATGCCAGGCAGCCTATCCAAAAAACAACACGCATACACAAAAGAAAATCGACAGAGACCGGCTTGCATGCTCGAGTAGCAAATATAGAAGAAACACAAGGATTATGTTCTAGGAGTGGAGCTTTTAAAAATGTATCAAGATAAGCTATTCTGTGATAATGTGATGAAGTCATGCTAACTAAACGGTAAAGGTAAAGGGTATATCACAGGGAGGAGTGCTCTCACCGCACCTATGGCTACTCGTGGTCAGCGTCCTACTCAATGCTACATGCCAATTGACTACTCATGCAGTATGAGGAATTAATCCCGATAAAACGGATGTATTACTTTTTAGCAGAAAATACAAGTTTCCTCTCAAACCAAAAAACCGCACGAAGTACCTTGAGNGAGTGAAAAAGCGAGTAATACCCTCTATGGGACTATCCCTTGCTCTAATGCATTGGTGCTACACTGCAATAGTGAGGCGAATAGCGAATACCTCTCTTTAGCGCGCTGGTATCGTAGTCCGAAATATAAAGGAGCACTTATCTCAATTATCTCTATTAAGAGAAGGCGTGCAACGTCTCTCATTACTTGTACAACAGCAGCATTGAAAACCACTCAAACGGCTTCACTAGGAAAAATCCTCAATATATCAACAATCAACCTTGCGGTTAGAAACGCAAGAAAGGACATATAGTAACAACGGACTACATGGCTCTTTGCTATAACTGGGACAGGGGGTTTCGGGCTAGGTGAGGTTAGGTGGATTGTGGCAGACCCCGAAAAGGGGTCTCATTTAGACATCAATAATAGTCCACTGTGTTACCACACTAAGCAATTTAGTTAGAACGGTAAATACAGGTTCTTTATATTAAGCTAGCAGCAGATGTCTACTCCGGAGAGTTCTCCGGGAGTGTTTATGATATGCGCACCTAGGTGTTTAAACCTTTGTCTGGCAAAAACGGGCTGATGAGAAGGAGATGCTTCCACCTCGTCTTCCCAACAGCTGCAGAAGTTCCCTTAAGCGCCCGCGGTCAACAATCGGCCAGAAAGACCTTGCAACTTTGCACATCGGGGTTTTCACCCAGCCCTCGCCACTCCGACTATGAGCCCATCAGTCCAGGACCAGGTCGCAGATTGCCAACGGAACTTCTATACCCTCCCTCTCGGAGGTGATGGTCTGGAGGGTACCCTGCCTTGCCAATTCATCAGCTCTGCAATTTCCTGGACTGGCAATTACTCTAAATTAACACATACGTAGGTAGGCAGCAATAAAGGCTATTAGTTCATAC
>NW_016229092.1:0-1279 GCF_001687245.7 Rhagoletis zephyria | reverse complement strand
TCAGTTGCCACTTAACACTTGCCACATGCCACATGCCATAGCCACTTACGCGAACTCACACATACTTGCATGTAATACTATTTTCAATCTGTGGCAAGTTGAAGTTCGTGCCACATGAATATTTATGCATTTAAATATTGTATGAAATTGCATCTACGCCGACTTGCTGACACTTGCCACACAATGCTGGGGCACTCTTATGGCGCTCTTATGGCGCTTATGTAGTGATTAATTCGAAATGAAGTTGCATGCTGGCATTTGTTGTTGTAATTGTGATTGTTATTGTTTTTATTGCCTTTATTCATATTTTATTCGTTTGGTTTTCCGTTGCACTTGTGGCTTAAAGTCGACGCGCTCGACGTGTTCGACGCAGAAATAAAGCACATTACTGCCACATGTGTCCGCTACAATGGCTACAATAAGTGCAGCAAAACACACACACACACAGACAAACAAAAGCGCGTGAATGGAAGTAAGTGTACTTGTGTATGTATGCGCGCGTGTTGGAAGCGCCTGTATATGCGAATATTATTTAAATGAGCACAACGACTCCTGTGGACTTGCAAGAGGCGGTCGGTCAGTCGGTCGGTCGGTCGGCAGCAAAGCGGAGCCATTGCAGAGTAGAGCCAGCAGCAACGGTAGTGGCAACTGTCGGACACATGGTTGCCTGCAGCGTCCCACTCAGCTACCGAATGTTGCCAGCAGTTGTTGTTTTTATTGCGTTCCCCCCATCAAAGTGACGGCTGACCGACTTTTGTTTACTTTCCACCAAGGACCATAGTCAGGCACATAAGTATGCTCCCATACACACTCTCATGAAGGCAAAGAAGCATACATTCCTTTGTGTGTGTGTGAAGTCAAAAAAAAAAGTAAAGTGCAACCGAGAAATGTCGCACAATATGTGGGCGAATGTGCTGTTATCCGGCTGCTGTTCTTCCAGTTCTGTTGTCACTTTGTCGTTTGACGATTTCTCGGCGTTCTCGTTGTTGTTGTTAGCACTTTGGCCGGGCTGCAGTTGAAGTACAATTGCCCGCCGGTCAAATATTCCAAATCAGCAACAACAAAGACCAAACAGNCAAACAGTAAACAGAAACAGATCCAGAAACAGAAACAGAAAGCAACAACAACTCTTGCATGTGTTTGCCTAACATTGTTGCAAGTGCATTTTGATGCTTTGCATCTGGCAGTCAAGCAAGTCAGCTTTCCATTGCCAGTCAAGCTGCCCTGCCATGACTGTCGCATCGTCAGCCAGTCAGTGTGACAGAGCATACATAACTTA
>NW_016229090.1:0-1279 GCF_001687245.7 Rhagoletis zephyria | reverse complement strand
GTTGCTTCCCGGAAGTCAATATGTTCATTGTACGTACAAAGATAAGATTGCATATTCAACCTCGGTCTCGAATTAATTTATAAATTCGTAGAGTTCTTAGGTTTGCCGTTAGGAAATACATACATATGTACATAACTCGGAAATGTTCACTTTTAGTTTGTATAGTACATATGTACATGTAAGTATGTATGTACGTGCACAAGTTATGCCAATTTAGTGGCATTATGAAATTGTTTTTTTTTTTGTTACCAGGTTTATTGTTGTTGCTATGTTGATATCAACTCGCTTTCTAGTTTGTCCAGAGTTCAGTACAAAATTTGCAGTTTAGCAAAAGTATTTAAGTTCCAATAAATACACACCAAGGTTAGGTTAGACTAGGAGATCGTGTGTAATATTCCATACTTTCACTCGGAAACAGAATTCAACAGTTCCACCACCGCTACCTCGCCCAGAATGTTGAAGAAGCGTAAACCCAATTGCTTCAGTCGCTTCGTCTGTAGACCTGGACATCGGCACAGATAGTGATCTATCGACTCTTTCTCATCCTCACAATGGCAGCCTCTGCTCCTTTTAAGGTTTCAAAATTTCATAAGATATCAGGTAGCTCACAATCTGTTGAAGCTTTTGGAAAAACAAAAAAATTCCGGATTCAATATTAAGACAAAAATGCCTTACTTAAGAAACCGGTTACAAATTTTCGAAGTTTTTATATACATACATTTTTTTTTGTTCACAAAGAGAAAAAAACTGTTTTACTTCAAAATTAACCGCTATTGTAAAAAAAGTGTATTACACATACAATAGCCCAAATAAAAAGTTACGCACACAGACTTTTTGCAATACGGGTGTTTTTTATGATTTTTTTTTTATTCGCTACCTCTATATTTCACCCCTATTCACTGCCCTTTGTAGAAAAAAAAATGAGTATACAGTTTTGTAGCCCATGGAATTTTACTTTGAAGCGCAATTTTTAAGATTNTTTTTTTTTTGTGCTGAAGGTATTGTTCATTTTTTCATGCAACATATTTTTTGAACTTTTTCTGAAAAGGTTAATTAGGGAGGGCAAAATTTTATTGGAAATTTGAATAAAGTTTGTAACTGCGATTTTTAGAGTTTTTGTTGTAGTATTACCCAGGAAAAATGGGGAAAAATTGTGATCTTCGAATTCTTTTGGATCGATTCATCGATCGAATCGGAACTAAAACAATTAATCTAATATGATTATGATGTTCGTTGCCGGACATAGTCGCTTACAAATAACTTGATGTTCTATGTTAAG
>NW_016229089.1:0-1279 GCF_001687245.7 Rhagoletis zephyria | reverse complement strand
CTCATACATAGGTTAGGGCTAGGTTGGGGAGACTGCCAATGACCAAAACATCACACTTAGGCCCGGTGTTTTAACACCCGGATTGGCAAAACACTGCTACTAAAACCATCGTGCGGAGCTTGCGAAACAGTTGCCGTTTTCCGACATTAGCTATGCCAGTTAAAAACTCGAAAAGTTCGCAAAGTTACTTTTTCTAGACTTCGAGAGTGGAACGGATATAAGTATATTCCCTCTCTTGCAAGTTGGTTCACATTTTCATTGTCTGGTATGGTTCAGTGTTCTGACACCCACACCAAGTTGACAGCAACCTGCTCAGCCATCCTGTTTAGGTATCTACGGCAGGCTGTTACGGTTTTTAGTTTTTAGTCTGCTACGGTTGCGAGTCAAGGGCTTTCAGTACTGCCTAAATGTCTCAGTAGATGATGCCTTTCATATTAATAAGTGTATAACCATGTAAAGGGGCTGCAGTGGTCGGGTAGCCTAAATGATTTTCCAGACCCCACCTCCTACCCTAGTATCTGGTTTTGAACCCTCAGTGCAAAAGGAAATGATCAATTTCCTCTAGGAACTTTCCTAACTAAAGTTATCTATTTGGAATAGATATCGTATACGTATTTAGCCTTTGAGTGGTCACTTGGATTGACTCGAAGCCAGATAATTTCCGCAGCCTCGAAGAGGTACATTCCGTGAATTGTTTTCCAATAATCTCAATTGGCAAAATGTTGAGTTTCCAAGGACATGCGTTAGGTTTATGACATCTCATGACAAATTTATGGGCAACTGCAATGTCGTAAACTAACAGTTAATCGCTTTCCTTTCAACACAAAACAGGACAAAGGACCGTCACTTCCTAATCTACAAGTCAATTCAAAATGACAGCCATTACTCTCGTGGCTGGAGTTGTAGCAAGAGTTTACACTTGCAACGAACAATACAACGCTGATACCAATGGGATTACCCAGAAATATGTACCCATTCTACGACACCAGATATTGCGAATAGGGTAAATCGAAGCTATGTTGAGACAAACTCACGCCTTACCAAATCTCTCATCGGCCAAGGATGTATTGCGGTAAAAGCTAGAAGAATTGTAACGCTTAAAGCAGACCANCATAAAAGTTTTCGAACCCCTCACAAACTGTATGCTCCGAGAAAAACTTGCTAAATTTATTAAAAGTGAATATGCCGAAAACAAGAAAAGAATTAAAATATTTATACCACAGTTCAAAACACCAAATTAAATAATTTTAATTTACGCTTATGAATACACAAGCCTTAA
>NW_016229088.1:0-1279 GCF_001687245.7 Rhagoletis zephyria | reverse complement strand
TTTGTTTTTGGTTTTTGTCGCACGCTGTTATTTGAATCAGAGCAAGGATACGAGTTTCAAAAAAGAAAAAGTCCCATCTCAGCTGAAAATACATTGAAAATGTGCTGAGGTAGGGCGTTTTCGAACTGGCTGCCCAGATAGGTCTCTAGTCACGATGGGCTTCTGAGTGAACCTCGAAAGCTCAGTGTTACTATAAGCCAGATCCTGTCTCGATTTGGACGAGAGTAGTCTACGATAGGGTCACTGGGCTACTTTCCTACTTTACATTAAATTCTGTTCCAGCTTGTAATGCAAAAATTACTTAAACAATGACTGCGGTTCATTGGCCCATGGAAAATGTAGACTTAAATGCATTAAACTAAAAGTTGATTTTGCTGCTTCCCGAGTTTTAAGTAAGCACTTTGCGAGTTTCATATGGACACAAATGCCGTAGATTTTTCTCGATTTTTTTTTTTTTTTGTTGACAGTGTTACTCACTTTCTTCTATACAAAGTATGTTCGAAAATTTCTTTAAATGTAGTGCTATTCTAACATTTTTGCTACAGGCTTATTTGACAGATCCGCAGTTCGTGTTCTGCTATAGTTAAGCCAAAACTCGCGTGCTTTCCGCCCGTGAGCGTATCCCAATACAACTGCGCCAGATTCATACAAAAAAGCTCCTGTCTTGGTCAATTATTTCACTCTCTGTTCCTATGAACAAATACCCATCACCAAGTATTCTATAACTGGCTAATAATTAGACTTGGTTAGAGTACACGCAAGGTCCTAAGGTGCCGCCTGCAATTGCTCTCTGCAATGGTATAGGGTTGCAGACTATCCGCTTGCCGAAACATGAGCATATCTTGTTAGCTTTTGACTTCCCGAAGAGGAATTTGTATATTCGTCACTAGTAAGGCATCTAAGAGGACACATTCTTTGGCTAGCTCATCAGCTCTATCAATACCTTCCACACCCTTTTGTCCTGGAACCCAATATAGGTCTTCTCATAGCTCCTCCTTACAGTCGGCGACGGCGATCGAATTTTTTTTATATGAAAGTAAAGCTTTAATGGCTTCCCAACTATCTATGTAAATGTTTATTTGCTCGCTTGGCGGTTTAGCTTCTTATAGTGTTTTCTCGGCTTGATAGACTCTGAAATAATCTGATAGCTTAAAGGACCTATGAATTACCGACTCGTTGCAGTATACTGCAGCCCCTACTCTTTCGTCCATCTTAGATGTGTTTTGCCGACGCTTTCAACTCTACGCTCTTACGCCAACCGTCAACCTCTACTGAAGCT
>NW_016229087.1:0-1279 GCF_001687245.7 Rhagoletis zephyria | reverse complement strand
AAAGCGTCCACTAATAGAAATTCGCATATTAATTTTTTATTCCTGGAGAACTGTCGCTTAAAGTTTCGTAACAATTCTTTTAAACTTTTTTAAATTGTGATTGAAGTTAAAATGCGGGTAAATAATATTTTAACGCAGGCGAGCGGCAACATGGAGCGAAATTGCCATAAATGTGATGAAGTGGATAGCGAGCGTATGGTACAATTGTAACTCCTGGTACCACTTGACTGCGTTGGAGTCGACAACAATGTGGCTGATTTAGTTCGCCAAATACTTATAAAAGTAAGGAGCGCACGCAATTTACGTCAGGACGTCAGTCAGCAATAAAAGCGCCCACTTTGGATTCACAGGCCAGGGCGTCAACACTGACAATGACGGTCACCACGGTAATTCCAGCACCTCTCGCTCAAAGCCCTGCAACACCTGTAACCACGAGTTTTATCACGTCGCAACAATTCCGTTCTGCAACACCTGCAATCACATCGCAGCAATTCCTTTCGTAACGTTCTGTAAGCACTTTAATATTCATACCATCTTGTTCTGAGTTTACGCGATCAGCTCCCAACACAACTTCGCAGGGACCCCTTACACTAACAACGGCAACACAAGCTGCAGGTATTGGGTGCCCAGAGACGATTGCGTCAGCGATTACATCGCTTTTTTAGAGGCTGGCAATATAGCTTGCTCATCAACTTATATTCCGTATATCAACACAAACGCGAATTCTCGACAACCAATGGGTGTATCTTACGACAACGTTGATAAGCAACTTCGAAAATAGTACAGCGGTGGCCGGGTATACCGATGCAGAAACCTCATAAGGCTTCAAGCAAGTCTCAAAGTTAAAGCCCGGGACATGGTAAAGAGCAAACTTTTTTGACATCAATGGTCTCTGAGATTAATCATACTCTGAGAATGTGTTTTGGTAGGCCGGAGTACATACTGGGGCGTGTGGTGAATCAAGCTCGCGCGATGCCTCCTCTGAAATATAAGCTTCTGAAAGATAAGATTTCGAACTTTGTATGAGGAGTATTTGTAATACTATGGGAGGTTGTCGAATGGACACGTACCTTCATAATCCATTGCTGGTGCAAGAATTGGTTAGTAAACTGCCGAAAAATCACAAATTGAGCTGGGCTCAGCATCCGAAAGACGAGGCAATTCCAGTGGTAAAACAATTCAGCGACTGGATATTCTGTCTGGCCTAAGCAGCTAGCACAGTTGTAAACCTAGCGCCAAGTAAGAGTAATGCTTCAGTGAACACCCACACCGTCGAGGG
>NW_016229086.1:0-1279 GCF_001687245.7 Rhagoletis zephyria | reverse complement strand
TTTATTTTATTTTATTTATTTTATTTTATTTTATTTTATTTTACTTTATCGGCACAACGCAAATATTTTTACAACAAAAAACTTATAAAATTGCAGTTCTTGTATGTATTATTTGATTTTTTTTAATTCCGCTAGCTAGCTTCTGGAAGTTCTTCGTGGTAGACAGCCCATCACCAGATCAATTCAAATGGATTTCAACGGCTGGAGTGAGCCATTGATTTTCCGGAATTTTTTCGCTATTTGAGGTGCCGAGCACTTCGATGTTGTTGTTGTAAGGTAGCAAACGTAATATACGTAAGTATTTTTGTTGTTGGGACTACCGAAGAAATATTCCCCGTATTTTAAACAAAACACCTTCGACTTGTGAATTTTTCCCAGCTCACCAGCAAGTTTTACGTGAGCGTCCATGTACAAAAGGAAAGCTCTTTTCTCCCAGTGTTATTTAAACCAAGGATACCTAAACTTGGTGTAAAACTGGCTTGTTTTCTAATACAAGGAAATATAAAATCCCAAATATTCAACTTTCCCCACTGAGTCTCATACGAATTAAGATCTTTTTCAGGATGATGTATCTGGACTTGATCCTAGGTAGAAAGCCATCGTTGAGCCCAAACGTTGTATAAATGGAAAATAAGTCGTCGGTGGCCTTAAATCTCATACAGAAATACATTGCCGAGGATGATATTTGGGCTTTATGAAGCCGTCATTTAATCAGTTTTACTGTTTGGTGTAACGAACTGCTCTTATAACAGAGTTTATTTACATACGTCAACTTAAAAACATATGTATTTTCTTTAAACATAAGATTTTGTAGTTAAGCTCTTTTCTCAGTGTAGATCAAATCGCCATGTTTAAGCTGGTGAAGGAAGAATTGGAATCATTGGGACACTTTGTACCACCTCTGCTCTTAAACTTAAACTCAAGGTAGTGCTAAATGCTATGCCTATGTAGCCTAAGAGCCGTAGGCCATAAGTTCCCTTCTAACAAATAGCAATCCCGAACTTTAAAAACTTTTAGTTCATTCTGGTCTTATACAACATTTTCATACGGATCCTTTACCATTCACCTTAATTTAAGATGCTTCGTTATTAAGATTATTCGGGTTCCAGGCCATAGCTATATCTTGAAGACTTGGCATCGGGTAAAAAATGTGTAGGTTTAACTTGCCGCATTTGGTCGGCTGCTGGAAGGATTAACGAGCACTGTGTGAAGGCCTTAAAATGCAAGGTGGCTTAGGGCTGGTTTCTCCAACTCAACTTAACTTAGTTAAGCCAATTTT
>NW_016229085.1:0-1279 GCF_001687245.7 Rhagoletis zephyria | reverse complement strand
GCTGGTGGTAGCAGAGGAAGAGGGAGGCCCCCACTGCGATGTAAAGATCTGGTGGAGAGGGACTTGGCTTTACTTGGCGTTTCCAATTGGCGTCCCGATTATCGAATTTTTGTTTGTTTGTATTAAATTTATTAGTGCAAAGTGCAGAAAAAGTGTCAATTTTGAAGATAATCGACTCTGAGGTTCCAGTTAATAAATATTACATAATGAAAGCTAGTTGAAAGTAACTGTAGGGTATTCCCAAAACGAAAAAAAAATTAACAAACAAAAATTTGAAATGTGGTAAAAAAAGTTTCACCTAAAAAAAATTTGGAGTTTCCAGAAAAATATTGGATATGCAGTTTTATATACAATTAAATTTTAGTATAATAAAGTGCAATTTATAAGTAGCTAAGAAGTCGCGTTGATTTTTAATATTTTTTTTCGTTACCATTTCGACGCATCTGCATGCTGAATGGTAACTAAAAGCGTTTGTTATATTATTAAAACTTAAAGCGAACTCTTAGCCACTTGCAACTGGCTCTTTATTGTAGCTACTAAAATTTAATGACCTATAAACCTGAATACAAAATTTTTTTTATAAAAACGCAAAAACAAATTTAATTTTGGTGAAAGTCTTTTTATAACATTTAAATTTTTTTTTATATATTTCTTTCGTTTTGGGAGAACCCTACAATTATTTTCAACTAGTTTTCATTATGTAACTTTTATTAACCGGAACAGGAGAACCGATTTTCTTAAAACTGTTACTTTTTCTGCACTTTGCACTAAAAATTCAAATATCGGGCTCAACTAATCTCTAACAAATTTTGTTAGCTTTCATTAAAAATATAATAATAATAAAATTGAGTGAAAAATTAAGGCTCCAGTGAATTCTGAACACAAAAAACCAATTTTGAATCACTGTACATCGGCCGCCTACTATATTGTAGAGGTAGAAATTCTCTACATAATTGCAGTGGAAAGTACTACGCTGCGACTTATCAACTTCGCGTAATCGATTGGTAAATTCAATGATTTGTTTTTTATGATATACATACATATGTACCTACACATGAACAGGAAGTAATGTTACTTATACGCCATGTACGAGTATCCATGCGTTTGATTGAAGTTTAAAGCAAACGATATTAATTGATTACGCGAAAATGATATCTGTGGTCATAGGCAATAATCGCCTAAGTTGACTTAAGAAAACGGCTTTTAAACCTTGTTTTAAAATAAATTCAAAACGAACACCTTAACCAAAATCGGCTGCGTTTCAGAGGTCCGCAAATGG
>NW_016229083.1:0-1279 GCF_001687245.7 Rhagoletis zephyria | reverse complement strand
AAATCGCATTGCTTTTCAATTACTTTTTTTTATTATTTATCGCTGTTTGTGTTTTGTTTTCGTATAACATGAATTTTTTGTGGAAGAAAATGCGCAAGACCGTTTGCGAAAAAAATAAAAAATAATAATAAACTCCCGCATTTATAAATTGCACTTGTTGTATATAAAAACAAAAAAAAAAACACAAAAGCCATCAGCAAGAAAAAAAAATAAAATTAATAAACATTTATACGATTTTTTAGACGCATAAAACTTGTACTTATCTTACTAATATTGCATAAGCCGTGTAAAATTCCTTCCAAAATTTGTATAAAAATTCTGANAAAAAAAAAAGAAAAAAATGTTAGCTTGAAAGACATTGTAAATAATAAAAACAAAACACCATTTGTCCAATTTTGACCACCAGTGTACATACATATGTATGCACTTTTTCGCTGGGTCTCTATACAAAGATGTTGGCTTACTTTTACTTTGTTTTTCCTTGATGATTGCTCAGTAAGTAGAATTATGACACTTTTTTATTACCAAATATACAAATTTATAATGAAATGAAAATCATTGTTAACGCAATATAAAACCGACACTTAATATCACAACTCATAGCAAAAAAAAAAAAAAACAACAAGAAAAAAAAAATAAACTTCAACTTTGGCTTCTTGCAAACGGCTTTGACTGCAATCAGCAAAATTAGCTAAGCCGTCTTTTCAATGTTTTTTGCTTTTGTTTTTTGCTTTAGCTTTGTTTGTCTTTTATTAACTAGATATGTTTATTTTTAATGGTGGCTTAACCTTCGATTGGCGCGCACTATTACACCGCTACTAGTCTCCTATGCGCTGCTCATATATTCAGCCGTGCAACTAACTACAATGCAGTTTTACATAAACCTTATTTTGTTTTAGTTTTTTTTTTTGTTTCGGTTTTCATTGACTACTTACAAAGGAAAAGGAAGTTGTTGCTTATCGTCGCTTTTGTGCTTGTGCTTGTGTGTGTTTTTGTTTTTTTTTTCCTCTTTCAAATCTGCTTCGAGCTTCTAATCGTTGTTCGTCTGCCAATCCGTCACCCACTGTTTGGCATTTGTGCGTTCAGCGGTCGATACAGATTTCATATACAGTACCTAGTAGGAGCAGTATTTAAGTCACTCACTCAGCCACACTACGCGATCGAGTTTGTTGCTTAAGTCTTTCGTTTCAATGCGCTGCGCGCTGCACTTATGTTTGCAAAATATTGGCTGCGAGCACACAATTTCTGTATGTATGTATATGTTTTCATTAATTTTGCA
>NW_016229082.1:0-1279 GCF_001687245.7 Rhagoletis zephyria | reverse complement strand
TTTTTTCTGGTTCGCGAGAAGACGAACTTTTTGTTTACCTTTTGTAGACTTCTTTAAAATCCAAAGTCTCGTGAGATCCAAATCTTTTGCTTAGTAATAAGCGGCTTTTCTGAATCTGAACTTGATCGCCGATGATCTGTAAAATCATCATCTCCTCCTCCTCCTCCTCCTGTTAATCACCATGGACCATCTCACCTTGATCTTCGATCACCACCACCACCTCGACATCTTGGTCACGTCTGCTTTCTCTCCAGTTCGACTACAGTTTCTCTCTTCAAATATCTCCAGCGAAGCGTGTCACCACAATCAAGTATAACTTCTCATATTTAAGCGGAAGACAATCAAGACTCGAAGGAGAGTCAGCCAGTTTCTGTTCAGATGCCGTCACAATTGTCATAATTGTCATCCAGTTCGAAAAAATTAGTCGTCACCAGCAAACTTCCATTTTCAGTGCACTTGATCAGNTTAAGCGGAAGACAATCAAGACTCGAAGGAGAGTCAGCCAGTTTGTGTTCAGATGCCGTCACAATTGTCATAATTGTCATCCAGTTCGAAAAAATTAGTCGTCACCAGCAAACTTCCATTTTCAGTGCACTTGATCAGTGCCGCAGATCATTTCTTCTTCTTCTTCTTCAAAGTTCAACTTCAGTGTCTGTGCTGTTTCACCTCACCATCACCTCCTCCTCAACCTTGGATTCAGCCTTGAATCCTCCTCCCATCCTTCCTCCACTCCTCCCAGCAAGGATGGCCACCTTCTCCGCCAAGTCCCTCTCCGCCATCCTCGCCACCTCGCTGGCCCTCCTCCTGGTCCTCCTGTGCGCCCTGCCGCTCAGCTGCGCCTTCGGCTACAAGAAGCTACTGAAGGGCATCCTCATCGGCGCCCTCCTCTCCAAGGGCAAGGGCAATGATGAGCACCACTACTTCTACCCGATGCACTACTCAATGCCCGTCTAGTAAGTGCCTTTTTTGGGGGGTTTCATTTTTAAAGTTGATGCTAGGGTGTTCGATTTTGTTGCTTCCAAAATCTTCGGCAGTTTTTGGAAGACTTTGGAAGCAAACAGTATTACCTTCCAGTGTTCCCAATCGTCCTAACACGCTTTCCCCTTCTTTTCCCTTCCTACACATCTTCCTTCCAACCAAATCAAATCCCCGCCATCCTCCCCAAACACTCTTCCCATCTCCCTCTGATAAACACCGCAGTGACGATTATGGACACTATTAGGGTGAACCTCCATATCACGGAATTTTAAGCACGGGAAGCAGGAACAGCAGGGTGGGA
>NW_016229081.1:0-1279 GCF_001687245.7 Rhagoletis zephyria | reverse complement strand
TTGAGATAAATTTATTGTTGAAGTTGAAAAACCTCTTTCTTGCCTATTAAACCTTCCGGACAAAGGTTAATGTATTTAATTTTTCATTTGTATACTTTATATTTACATATTTACTTATATACAACTTGCTGTTTATGTATATACTTACTTTTAAGTATATATAACTAATTGAATTTACTTTATATATATAACTATTATGTTTATTTATAATTGTAAAACATATATATCTCTTTTTTTTTAATAAAACACACAAAAATATTGTTGTTTTCTTGGGAGGGTACCTAGATTCGAACTAGGATATACTATGCCACATACAGCCGTTCTGCCATTGAACTATACCCACCTAAGGTATAGTTCAATAATTGAACTATACCAATCTATAGCATCATAATACACTATTTCCTAAAATCTATCACTAGATTCTAGTAAATCATAAATCAAGTTTACTCGACCTCAAGTAATAGGATCATTTTGGTGTAAAGCATTGTAAGCAATCTCAAACTGACCAGTTTGATACTCAAGAATCTTCTGGTGTTTTGAAACACAACCATAAAACTCCAACTCATCACCTGTGATACTATTAGGAATGTACGATACACCAGGATTAATATTTATAGTAAACCCTGCTCTACTACACATATCAGAAATACCCTCAGGTAAATTAAGTATATTATATGCAGTTAAATATACATTATTATTCAAAACACCTGAGAAGTTCGGATCGTGCATTAATACAGAAACAAAGCATAATTTAATAAAAGATAAGCTACGCCTCAATAGTGCACTAGGATTAAAACTATATCCAATACCTAATCTACTTCACTCTTGAACTACCTCGTCAGTTTTTGTATGAAAATCTCTGAAAATATCATATAAGAACTGAATATGACTATGATTTACTATATGACTAAAATCATATAGTCCATAATTAAGGACATAAAATTGTATATATATTCTATTATATAATTCAATAATGGAATTATGGGGTAATTTACATAATAATTTATACTTATAGTATTCAGAAATGAACTCCAATTTATTATACCCTAGGGCAATAACATGGTTTTCTTCTATCACTTGTATGGACATCTTAACAATTTCAGGGGCTGTGTCAGTTATTAAAGGGAAAAACATTTTTTTTTTATTTTTTTTTTTTTCTATTTTAATTTACATACTATTATATAATATATATACATATATTATCTTTTTTTTTTTTATTTATTTATTATAATTCATATATTATTTATATTTAATAATCTATTTAGTTAATAAATTATTA
>NW_016229080.1:0-1279 GCF_001687245.7 Rhagoletis zephyria | reverse complement strand
TTTTCGCTCATTTTGCTGGCATGAATTAGCAATTTTTTCGCATACTGTACTTACTATCAGCACCAGCACTAGCGCCACAATAATCCATTTCATCTTTATAGCGCGGTGTTCTCACGTTTTACGTTGCCGCTTCGCAGATTTGCCAAGTATTATTAAACAATATTTTGCTTTTTAGCACTGAACGATTTGTTTTTATTTTTAGTATTTTTGTTTTTCATATAATATCAGTATAATTTACTGGCGCTAGTAGCTTTTTCTTACTGTCGCGTGGCTTGCCGTCCATACGGTTGGATGCTCACTGGGTTCGAGTGTCGTTTTGCTACTACAGAACACTCTACAACGTTTGTATAATTATTTCGATAAAAATTATGTTTTGTACTATATATTGATAAAGTCACAATTTCCATATATGTACACTTATCTACGTACAAACTTATGTATGCACATACTATGCGTGCACAAACAACAAAACAGCAGCATCAGCATGGAGGAAGTGACGTACAGAAAGGATGTAGCTTATCGCATTGAGTTCCAATTCAGAAAACATTGCCTACATTGCCTACATTCCTCTCTCAAATAAATATTTTTCNGTACAGAAAGGATGTAGCTTATCGCATTGAGTTCCAATTCAGAAAACATTGCCTACATTGCCTACATTCCTCTCTCAAATAAATATTTTTCGATATTATTTGTTTGCCATGCATATGTACATATGTGCGCCATTAACCATTAATTAAACTAAAATTTTACTGCATAGCTTTTTAAGTTACTGTATTTTGTGTTTTAAGTGCTTGAGTGTGTATGTACAACTAATAAAAATTGAGGAAAAAACATTAAAATACTGCCCTCTTTTCATCCTCATTAACCATTTTAAACAATTACTAACCAAATTTCAATTCATTTGTGTGAAAGTGCAATTTATTTATTTTTGTATGGAGAGTTCAAGTCGACTTTCTTATGTAAGTGTGTCTCGAAGTATGTGTTGCATTGGTTTTAGCTTTGATTTCAAAAAATATTTTAAATCCATATCTATTTCCTTATGTGCCTCCACTTTAGATTTGCCCGCAAATGCCTTTTATTTTCTCGCATACGAGTATATACAAGATAAGGCCAAAGAGCAGACTGGCAGCGAAAAGGTCAGCGTTGCGTCAACGATTTTTGCTGGTGGCGCCGCTGGTATAGCTTATTGGTTGGTCGGTATGCCAGCCGATGTGCTTAAGAGCAGGCTACAAACGGGTATGTAAAAAATTGATTAATTTTTTTTTACTATAGATACATA
>NW_016229079.1:0-1279 GCF_001687245.7 Rhagoletis zephyria | reverse complement strand
ACTCGCACGCCTTAACTTAAAAAGTCATATTATTTAAAAGTAATTAAATCACACATCGTCTTCAAAAGGTGCCCAACATAAAATTACACGTTTGTCAGAAAATACGAAAAGCCATTTCTTATCTGATGGATGATCATATGGACAAGAGAGACTTTACCTTAAGGTTTTTAACAAATTATAACAAATGTTTGCTCCAGCTTTTGCTGAAAGGTAGATAAAAGCTCTGTGTACATTTTAAGCATGGTTGACCAATTGCATTTCTCAAAACACGTTGATGCTCGCCGGTATTTTTGGTCTTATGAGAACATTTTCCGTAGGAAAATTCTCATTCATTCTCATGTCTGTTTATACGAGGAGCTGTCACGTGGTCATGTGTGAGAATAAAATATGTAATAATATATGAACTTATTTAAGATTGATAGACTACAAGATTGCAGTAACAAAGCAAAACAAAAGAAGAACAAGTAAGGACCCTGCTGTCTTCGGNAGTTTAATATTCATGAAAGGTATAAGAATGCGAGAATATTTAATTGGAAATAGAAAGTCGGTTATGATTTTTTGCAAAATGAGGATTGGTCAATTCATAGCAAGATTTATGTATAGAAGTTGGCGCCTTCACAAGTCCGTTATTACTCGGGCAGAAAATAAAGGTGGTACCATACGCGGGCCGCTACCCTCCCTTCGTCGAATTGGCAAGGTCCCTCTATTCATTGAGCTCTTAAAACACATTTTGCATCATTATTTCGGTTCACATGTTCGAGTTTTCCTCTTCTTCTTTAGAGGTTGTTCTGTGCTCCCTCATTCTCTCGCTTTTACGATGTCAAACCCGGTTGCAAACAGCTTGATTGGGGCAATATTGTATTCTATCTTGCGTGCCAATTTACCGTGATAGTGTTAGATCTACCACATTTTGGATCAATTTTCACTTTTACCATAACTACAACACATGAAAATTTATTGTGAATAAGTTGCATTCACATGCCGCGATTTTATTGGCTATCTAACATCGCCTGAGTAATCGAAGAATAAATGGTATACAAATATGTTTAATGTATACAAATAATCTACCGCCCTCTGTTAGAGATCTACCACAGTTGTTATTAATAAACCACCATTAATTTGGTTTCTGAAGTCACAACACTGGTCATTAGGCTTCTCACACTGTGTACAGCTGAAAACAAAAATTCTCAACATGTGAGAGCTGGGAATACCCTGCAGAAAAAAATTATAAATTGATAAAAAATAACCTACTTGTAGTTGGCTTTTTTGCGGGATTTCT
>NW_016229078.1:0-1279 GCF_001687245.7 Rhagoletis zephyria | reverse complement strand
TAGCTTAGATATCGCACACGTTCTTCAAATGTGTATTAAATAAAAAATTTAAAGTTTTTAGAAACACGGAAACAATTTCTCAGTTCATGTAATGGGGCATTGGCGGTTTACTCTGGTAGTTGGCGCACATTGAAAAACTCTTTGGATATTCTGTGATTGCATGTTCTGTGAATATTTTAGTGCATATTATTAAATGTGCAAAATTTTTAGTTACTTCACTTTTGAGGAACGTTGGCAATGTGTTCATACATGACTAAATGTTAATCCAATTTTTTACCTTAGATTTTTATGCATTTTTTAAAGCGAGTGAAGCTATACATTGCCCTGAGGTTGCGTACATAAATATAATTTTATAGATTAGTAAAACCCACAGCAGCAGTTTATTAAAAAAAAAAAATAAAATGTATGTGAAGGACTAATATACACACGAACAAAGCCTCTAATTTGGACCCTCTAATTTTATTAGATAAAAAAAAAATTAAAATGGAGTTTTCAATCTCTTTTTCTTTGAGAACCAAAAGCCTTAAACTTTTTTTAAATTTTACAGAATTATCTCTTTCATTTCGTACCCATGATATTATTCCGCTTTGCACAAAATTTTTAAAAAATTTTTTTTTTAATTATTCATATTATGGATTATATTTTTATGAGAAGCTGTTTTTCATGGCAGAAATACACGCGGAGATTTGCCAATGCCTGCTGAGGGCCGACTGCTGCTAACCTTTTTTAAAATTTTTTTTTGCGATGTTTCTTTGACCAGGGCTTGAACCCAAGTGCTGCGGGCTTAAATCGTGCACTGCTCACCACTACACCACATCGCCACACCATTAGATTTATTATTGTTAATATANAGGTGGTTTGATGCTAGGGTTAGCATAGGTTGCCACGTTAAGTATGCTATTTATCAGACCACTTCTAGGGATTGGGTGTCCAGCGTTCTGCTGCAGTTGCATATTATTTTTGTGTGGGTATCGTCAATCATTGTGCAAGATGTCGAATAGTATACCTAATACACAATAGACCTGAGGTCGTGGTGCATAGCCTCTAACAATCTATACCTAATACTTTGTCGGCTATTTCAAGATTTTGAGTTCGTCGTTGCTGTGCCCTAACATTCTTGAGTGATACCCTTCAATCGATGTCGTTAGCGATCAGTATCGTAAGATCTGGATTGCTCTTTAGCAAGGTTTCTTGAACCGCAGCTATCTGTATGTCATGTCAAATCATAAAGTCAGTTATCGCTGATATCTTACCTTAGCCTTGTGAAATAAAGGCAATC
>NW_016229077.1:0-1279 GCF_001687245.7 Rhagoletis zephyria | reverse complement strand
GCTCCGATGACACCATTCACCTCTTCATATGTCGACTCACATCAGCACATCTAACATCCCTCTCGATACAGCCAGCCGTTAGATGAGAATGTAGACAACATGTAATCAGTGCACTCATTTAGGGAGAGTTCAGTATGCTGCTACAACAAAAACACTAGTCAAAGATTTTTTTTTCGGTTTTCCGTTTATTTTTTAAGCACGTTTCTGCAGTGGAAAATCTTCCAGTATTCAGCTGTAAAATAATAAAAAAATTTTAAATATTTAGATGCTAGTAGATAAATAAACTACGTGAAACCCCGGTTTATTCGATTTTAAGAATCCCATTTACTCGGTTTTAGAAAAACCCAAGATTTGAAAAAAACGCCTTAAAATTTTCAAAAATCCGGTGGAAGAAAGTTTTGAAAAACCTCGTCAATCTTTACCAATTATTTCTGACTTTCGTCGATTTGTAGACCGCTTGCATAACGGCGCATACACCAGATAATATTGATATCGCCGACCTCAAGACCTCGAACAAAGATGATTTGGGGGCTTTTGGGAGGCATTTTGCACTGCTCGAGTAAAGCCGGAGATGGAATGACGAACTCCACGAGCTTTTTAATGAGCGCAATAAGGCTCAATGTTTTCGATGGATGCGCCCATTAAAGATCCTTCGACTAGGCACTAAATGCGTGGGCAATTAAATAAGGCATGCCAGCGAATAAATACAATGAGAGGACCGGTGCAAAAGTACCTGTTCCACTTGGGCTGAACAAATAGCGCAACTTTGCAGGGATGAGGATTTTTTTAAGTCCGTAGAAGTTAAGCTTCATTACCCGCGATATTAAGATAGTTTAAAGTGGCTTCTGATATTACTAAATACCAGCACTTATAGGCCTGCTGTTGAGCTCTTTGTTATACCACAGAGATCTCGGGACTCCTACCTATTTTTGAATTAGTTCGAGGATTCAACGGATATGAGCATGAGAAGCTCTAAGTGCGTTTAGGACATATAAATTGTCATTGATTAGCTGAGAACCTATTTTGTGGTACTTGAGTACCAGTAGGGATACCTGACTGTCCGAATGACTTCAATGCCAGCAGGGCTGCCTGACTGTCTAACAAAATGCAGAAATATTTCGAAGATATGCCTTTACTAAAGTATTCTCTGCCGCTAATTTCTATTGCATGAATCTCCGCTTAAAAGATGGCGGGGTGGCTACCCATTGCCACTAATTTTTTGAAGTTAGACCCGAATCTGCCAGCACCAGTTTTACCATCATCAAGGTTGGATCCTTCT
>NW_016229076.1:0-1279 GCF_001687245.7 Rhagoletis zephyria | reverse complement strand
TTCTCATGGCATTTCAAGGATGTGTCCATCTCGTCGTGTGGACAATTCTACTGCTCTTTCCACATCCCAGCCGACGTCTGCTGCCTCCTACTATACAGGCATACACGATATTGACAATGTTGCAGTGTGCAAATAAACAAACAGCAGCAGTGAAGACGTGCAGGCGCATGCACACAAACATTCACATACAATAATACCCAGCAGGAAATGTTCCTAACTATAAGTTCACTTGAAGTTGATTAGAAAGAAACTAAGGGTCATCTGTATATTTTCTAAGGTATTATCTGTATATTTTCTTTGAGGAAAGCTAACTATATTTGTATGGCGATGGCCGCGAAATAGCCAAGGGTGGTTACCTCTGCACTAGATGTCAACTAATTTGTAACTAACTACTATTGGACATAAAATATCGAAATAACAAATTTTGGTTTTTATATTTTTACTTGTTTATTTATCTCCCGATTGCATCTGCATTACTTTTCAACTAGTTTAAAGTTAGCTTTTTGTAGCTAACTACAAGTTACATTTTTTTTTATCAATTGATAATTTTTTACTGCAGGGTACTTATGTACATATCTATTTATGGAGATAAACATACAACATTGTTTTCGAGGACTTCTGCAACGCGTATTGTAATTAATTGAATGAATGTCGTCGAGGCAGAAAATCATTAAAATCGCATTGTCTACCTACCACACACAATGATAAGGCTTTGTTTTTGTGTTTTTATATATATTTTTAGACTTGTTTAACGAATTTGTAATGATGAGAAAATTATTTTGTGTTTACATTCCTTGAGGTCGGTCAAGTTCTTAGCAGAAAATGCATTGTAATGTAATGAATGATAAGCATTCGGTGTTTCGTGTATGGTGGTGGTTAAAAAAAAAAAAAATCAGGCTGAATAATGGGGTGCAGATAAGCAGCAAAGGCCCGATAGTCGGGCTATGTACTATAAACAACGTGAGAAAAGTAAGCATATGTAGATATGATCCTCAGGGATCGTGAAAGCTATAATCAATTCCTTTCTAACTACCTAGGATACCTTCACGTTTTTTGAGAAAGTCTTTTTGAAAGACAAGAGTCTTTTTTTTAAGACAATTGTCAGTTCTGGCTACTATCTTCAAAGCTCTTTTCTGTCTTTCGAAAGACTAATTGAAATATCTGCTGACGAAGAGCTCTTAGATTAAGACTGTTTGTCTTTTAGCAATAAAGTTTCTAAAATTAAATAAAAAAATATATACAGTGACGAGCAAAACTGTAACATGGAGTAACACCTTTT
>NW_016229075.1:0-1279 GCF_001687245.7 Rhagoletis zephyria | reverse complement strand
TAGCTGTTGCAGCTTGCATTTCTTTGTGCCGAATATAATATTTGGTTTGCTTGCGCCATTAACATCAATCCAAACTTTCGGAGCCTAAAGGCGTATATTTGAGGCCATGGAAGCAGAAGTGATCTCACCCTAGCAATTTTTTTGTGTGTGCTTCCCCACTTAAAATAGTCTCAAATGAGATATATTTTAAAATGGAAGTCGCTTATTTTTTATTTTTAAGGTACATATCTACATAACGTATCATCAAAATAAGGAATACTTAATCGCCCTTTACTTTAAGATGTATTACATTTGAAACTATTTCAAGAAGTTATGTACAAGGAAAAAAATTGTGGGTTAGGCCACTTCTGCTCTCATGGTCTCATTTGTTTCCTTCGCTTTCGAGGAAATTTTAAAATAGTTTTCTTTCTAAGACAATCGCAAGTTTCCTTTAGTTCATGCTCATTTGGTAATTCAATTTTTTGTAATTCTTCCTTTTTGCTTTGCGCGAATTGTTAAATTTGTTTATGGCACTCGTTCCTTTCGTCTTTGGCGGATGTGGCTTTTTCGATTTCTGACTCAAACTGACAGACTTTACTACTTCTATTTAAAATTCATAAAAAACGCCGACACTGCTACTTCCAGAAGAGCCGTACCACTGCTGCCTTTTGTGTTACTAGCAGTTGCTCAGCAAACCTTGCATACATATATATTCGTTCACCTACGAGCACACTTTTCAATTGAAAAAGTTTATTATCTTAAAACTCCATTTGTCTTTTGCCGCTTTCTTTCTTTAAACAAAATTTTCTCTCCGAATTTTTCAGTTTCACAAATTCGCTTTTAAAGTCACAGTGCCAACACGAAACCAAACACACAATTCCTTGCCACGCAACAACTTCTGTTGTTTGTCAGCCACAACTAAAAAGTAAAGTCATTTTTCCCAACCCCACACACATAGTCTTCTTCTTCCACTTCCACTTCCTTCTAGCTTTCCCCCCCCACAACAAATTTTATTACAAATTCCAAAATGTGCGCTTCTTCCACTTTTGCCAACCTCACACGAACGAATTCTGTAACTGAATGAATTTCAGCAAAATGGTGAAGATGCTGTGATGCTCGACCGTGCGCACGGATGCTGCGTTGATGAACATCGGTGAGAGAGCAAGAGCAACAGCAGCAGCAAAAATTTTAGTTAGCAGCAGTCGTGGCAGCAATAAATACAACACCAACAATTGCGAATTGTGAGACTGCAAACGTGAGAATAGCGGTGAAGTAACAAGGAAACGATTTCTGCCGCGCC
>NW_016229074.1:1122-1279 GCF_001687245.7 Rhagoletis zephyria | reverse complement strand
TAGATAGGTAGCTCACTACAGCCGAAATGTCAGGACGAGTCCAGTTGGCGATGTAGTTCAGCGCTCCTACTAGTTCACGGTACGGCACATCAGTCCGCTTCTTGCCTTCTGCTTTCAATTGGGTGTCAATGAGTGGCAATCGATCGGTTGGCGCCGA
>NW_016229074.1:806-1044 GCF_001687245.7 Rhagoletis zephyria | reverse complement strand
TCATGGACGTCTAGTTTGGCACTCAAAACTTCTTTCACCTTTCTGATCGTCTCCTCACTAATTGCAGAAATAAGAATGTCATCAACGTAAGTCAACAGATAGCAAAGTTCACCGTCGACATTACGGACGAATACACAAGGTTCTGACTTGACTGGGTGGAAGTCCATACAGTTCAGAATCTCTCCGAGCTTTGCTGCCCAGCACCTCGGTGCTTGCTTCAATCCGTAAAGGGCCTTTT
>NW_016229074.1:0-771 GCF_001687245.7 Rhagoletis zephyria | reverse complement strand
TAGAACGGTGGTGGTGGGCAAACGTAGATCTCCTCATCTACTTCTCCGTTCAGGAAGGCGGTTTTGATGTCGATTTGGTGAATCGTCATCCCTTGAAGTTTGCTGACAGTCAGGAAGGTTCGGATGGTGGTTGCTCCAGCTGTGGCGGCAAACGTTTCGGTGTAATCGATGCCTTCTCTCTGCTCAAAACCACGAGCTACACAGCGAGCTTTGAACCTGTCAACCGTACCATTAGGGTTTCTCTTTATCTTAAAGACCCATTTGGTCGAGATGACCTTCATTCCTGGTTCTTCGTCAACCACGTCAAAAGTTCCATTTGAACACAAAGATTTCAGCTCTTCATTTTCTGCCTCAATCCAGTAATCTTTCCACTCGGAATTCATGGCCTCGTGATGGGAATTGGGTTCTTTGACCTCTCCTGACGGTCCTTGAATGAGATAAGTAAGTCGATTTGGAGGTTTTATTTGACTCCGGTCTCGCAGGTTGTACGTATCTCTCTGGCGTCTCTCTTTCTGTTTCTCAGTGATCCATGAATCGTCGGGTTCATCATCACTTTCTGGTGGGTCATCTTTCTCAGATTCTTCGCCTTGAAGAGTCTCCTCTTTTTCGATAGTCATCTCCTCGGTGTTTGCTTCCACTTGGCTATCCTCAGTTTCTGATTCAGAAGTTTCTTCGGCTGTTTGATAGTCTAAACTCGAATCAAAGGTTTCAGTTGGTGGCTCATGTTGCGTCTGTTCAGAAAACGACGAAACAGAGGTTTGCTTGTTCTCG
>NW_016229073.1:0-1279 GCF_001687245.7 Rhagoletis zephyria | reverse complement strand
GATTTTATCAACCATGGTTCGCCAACGTAAGCAGATATTTTACCATTGAAGGCGACTATTTCGGTGTCGGTCCATTGAACCGGCGCTGGATATAGGTTATATATCTCCCCTTCGATCTGTCGCTGTTCGTCTGTCAATAAGTTGCAAATACCAAGTTGTAAATTCCGATTTTTAATAACGGTAGACGTAAGGTCCGTACTATTAAAGTCTATGTTATAAGATGATGGTACTCGATTTAAAATCAGTACAGTATCTACTTCAGTTTATTATTTATTATTATTATTATTTTATTCTATGAGTGTGTCGTTTTCAATATCCACTTTCAAAAATAATGCCGCATAAATCGATCACTATTTGAATATTGCTTTAAATCTAATTAATTTAACAAAAAATTTACACTCAATTGGTTGTATATCTCAAGTGATTTTCGGTCCAAAATTTTGCTTAATATTATACCGAACGTGGGCTGAGAATGGCATTTAACGCACTAGCTCGAATCTTTTTATGGACCAAGTTGTTTGCTCCCGGTATGCAGCGAAGGCCTTGAATGCTTGGGAGTATTACCTGTATCTCCTTCGGTCCCTTCTGTCGCCAACAAGGTACGCAACAAAGATCAAGACTATCCACCCCCGAATTTACCGGAAAACCAAATCAGAGTGAGAATATGCAACCAGTTTGAGAATGTTAAACGAGATTACTTTGATACGAGTTTCAAATTTTATTGGGAATGAGTACCCAAAGAAATTACAAAAATAAAGAAAAATTAATAGTTTGGCTCAATTAATATTGACCGTGTTATCGGTTACGTTGCTTGAACTTATACCGAAACACGAAAAGAAAAATGATCGGTTCAAAAGTCTTGACCGTCGATGTGTGGTGTTACTTGATTAAAAAACGAACGAGAATGGTTATGACTGCTGATCAATGGTGTTCGCATCGTAGATCGATCACCATTCACCCCCGCGGAATTAAATAATCAAAATATTAACAAAAATTTTGATTGAAAACGAGCTCCAATAAAAATCAATTAAATCATGCCGTGTGAAGACTGAGGACGATATTGATTTACAGTGATTATGAATTCAAAAGATAATTATTTGATTCAATCTCAATGATGATTTATAATAGCGGAATTTCTAAAAGAAAAAATTTATCAAAAATCTATTAAACTCGAATATATATGGTTCTCCGACGTACAATTTTGTGACCAACAAAATGAGAAAAATGATTAAAGATTTTAGTTTTTCCTTAAATCTAATTTTATGATGTATTAAATTGA
>NW_016229072.1:0-1279 GCF_001687245.7 Rhagoletis zephyria | reverse complement strand
ACACACACACACACACGCACAAAAGATTGCATTTCCTGTTGGCTGCATTGCTGTTTGGCTGTTTGCCGCATCGCTCAGCAAACTTAGCCAGAGGAAATGCCATTTCCGTTACAGTTTTTAGTGTTGCTTTTTGCTTTTGCATTGCCATGAATTGCCGTAGTTGGCCTTTTTGTGAACCAGCTGCCAAGTTAATAATTTCACCTTTCACAATCGTCTATCTTTTTTTTTTNAGCGGTTGGCACCAGGAGACGGCTCAAAGTAGCGGCAAGCGAATCAAATGAATATACAGTGGCACATACCTACATAAATATAATAAGTGAGCGGCGTATTGTGCGGCGGCATTTAATCTGAGTATTTATAGCATTCTATTGCGTAAGGCCGCATTTATAGCCGCTGAGGCTGAGCTTATGCAGCCATTTTGTTGCCGTGGCCAAATTAAAATTGGCTTGCTTGCCTTGCTTTACTATTTTTTTTCTTTTTTAGAATATTTACTGCTCACACCCACTCAGCTCTTCGCGAACCTACATACTACTACCTAGCCACACTTTTACTCAACTTAATATAGAGCGGGCTTTCTGCTTCACACCGGTTGTCACCATCGTCTTGTCTCCTCTAGCAGCTCATCCTTAGCATTTGCTCTTCCTTCAATTTTGTATTTTGAAATTTTATCAAGTATTCTAATTGTTCACTGATGTATACATTTTGTTGTGCAACTTTTGTTGGCATTTTCATTTATTTATACACTTGTTGGCTATATTGGTCCATAGCATTTGAATTTGTGAAACTCATTCGGGAATGTGCAGAGGAAACTTTTTGAAACGGTATTGTGATGGCCTTTATTTGTTGGCAACTGAATTGGCTTCAATAATTGCATGATAGTAGAATGGCTTTATTAACAAACTATACTCCGTCAGGAGAGAATTAACTTTTGGTGTATCTTTTGTATGTTTGTGCTAGAAAATAGAGGAAAGCTTCCTCTATGAAATTATTGGCGCACTGAATAATAGAAATAAACATACGGGCAGATTCTGACATACATACATACACATTCAGGTTTTAAATAGAAGTTTTCCATATTTCCAGCCAAATGACACTAGATTGTTCTTAAAAAAATAAAGTGCATGTAGCCCCTATGCGCAGAAGAAGTGAAACTTCTTTCTCATCTTTGCCTTCACCTTCTTCGTCCTCTTGATCCTCTACATGTACATGTTTCTTAACCCCGTCACCGTTTTCATCTTCATCTTCATCTTCGTCTTCACCTTCATCTTCATCTTCATCT
>NW_016229071.1:0-1279 GCF_001687245.7 Rhagoletis zephyria | reverse complement strand
GACAGCTCAGTGATGCGCTCACTTTTTCGCACTAAGCTCTCAGGGCGCTCTTGAGTGCTGAGACTGTGCCTGTCTGCATTTTGTTGCCTCTTCTTTTTCTTCTTTTTTGCAGATTTTTCCCCGTACTGCTCTCACGGTGCCAATGATGCTGCTGCTGTTGCTTTTGCTGTCAACTTGCGGGTCCGGTTCGGGGTTTGTTTATTCAGTGTCGTTTCAGAGTTCCCAAACTGATGCTGCTGCTGCTGTTGCCGTTCTCGCCGTCTCTGTTGTTCTTCTGTTTGCACCGGGCATTGTAAGCTTGAGTAAACTTTTTCCCTCAACTTCCTAGCCTTTTCACTCACTGCACTCAAACGCACACAGTCTGCTCTTCACTTGATTGGCTTTTGAGGAGAGAGGGTCAAAGGAGAGAGAATGAAAATGAGAATGAGGCAAGAGCTGAATGGTGTATATTTAGGTCCCTCTTTCCTCTCCACTCTCTAATCGGTGTTGACCATTTAGATGACCGTTAATCTCACTTCACATAATAACGGTAGTAAGGCCAAAACGATGCTTGTCATGCAGACTTAGCAGTGCTCGGTGCAGCAGTGTTATTTATAATATTGAATTCTAGGCAATCAGTGTGTGCACTGTTTTCTCTAGTAGTAGTAGCTTGTTATTATTTCTTTTTCTCTTCCTCTACAACCTCCACTTGACATTTTCATCTTTCATTGAGCTCTGATCATTTGTTTTCTGCTTTGTTTTACAAAACGCTGCTTTTTGTGCTTACGTTTTTTTGCTGACGTTTGTTGTTTTTTTTCATTCTTACCTTTTTTCTTGTGACCACCTTAAAAATGGCAAACAAAAAAGCTTTTTTGTAAAACTTTTTTTCCTTTTTTTGTGCTTTGTGTTGTCAAAATGTTTTGGCAGTTAAAAGTTTTTTGACTTGCTTTGTATTTTAAAAAGCAAGTGCTTTAATTAACTTAATTAAATTTACAACAATTGAGACATTTTCAAAAACTTTTTGTCAAACAGAGTAATTTTTTTGTCGNTTAATTAACTTAATTAAATTTACAACGATTGAGACATTTTCAAAAACTTTTTGTCAGAAAGAGTATTTTTTTGACTATTTCTGCTGGGGATGCTTTTGGGGAGGTTATTCGAGTGCTGCCGAACTGCCACTGCCTCTAACCGATGATTAATCTTTGCAGTTCTGGCGCACTTGCTCTCACATCTTTTTCCGTTCAATTATTTTGTGTGTGTGTAGATCACTATTGCACTAACTAGCACTTGTCGATCTAGC
>NW_016229070.1:0-1279 GCF_001687245.7 Rhagoletis zephyria | reverse complement strand
ATGGCACATTTCACCCAAAATGGCAACCGTGGGCACTACCCTAAGTTGTGGCCTGCGGAAAGCTATACAAAGTAGATGAATGAGAAGTAAGAAGAAATTGTTCATCATCTAATCTGTACCTATATAACTCGGCATCGGCTGTAGAATTCGGCATCTGATGACGATATAAAAAAGTTTTTCGTTTTCGCGATTTTCCATTTTTTGGTTTTTAATCACAGTTTGCAGCATTTTCCTCAACCTTACATGTTTCTTTTCTAAAACTCCTTTACGAATCTCTAATCCATTACAGACTAGCTGCCGAAGAGGTGGATCGCATCACACAAGAAGCGCACGATTTTATTGGCATCATTAGTGCAGAACCAGAAACTACTTTGGAAATTGTCGAGCACATACGAGAGCTGGAACGTATCGATGAAAATTTAAATAAACTTTTCGAAGCGGTTGATTATGCGCACGATCTATATATGATAATTAAAGAATTCGAGATACCATGCGATGACGAGCGGCGTGAAGACTACATGGATTGTGAAGATTTGGTAAACCGGGGTAGCGAGCTACTGAAAGAAACACAGGCAAGACGTCCGGATTTCATAAACCAATTAAATCAGCGCATGCTGGCAGATATCGACGTATTGAGAGAGGAAATACACGACATAGCGCTTGGTGTGCAAATTTCCGAATTATTGGATGTAAGTAGCTGAGATAACTGTTAAAATTTCGGTACTAAAGCTACTCCGTTTACATACATATAGATAAATACAGGCAGCAAAAAAGCCAAAGGCATACTGGATGACTTGAATCAGCGACTCAGCGCTTGCAAGGAACGCGTGGAAGAATACATTGGCTATCAAAAGGAATTCAAGGTATGTATTTTGGGAGTTTTGGAAACTTAAATGAAGAGAGCAGCTGCAACTGAAAGACGAATACTAATTGCAGATTGACATTTCACAATTCCTTGAAATGGATGATACATTCCTTGAGATAAGAATGCGCAATAATCTTTGGCAATCGCTGGATGAATGGGATGCAGCTTTGGATAGTTGGGTCAACATGGAATTCAATCAATTGAATGTAGAAGAAATGAATAATCTGAACATGAAAATAATCAAAAATTGCCTGCAATTTGAGAAATATCTACCAGAAAATAACATCGTACCGAAAATGAAATCGTCCGCCGATGAATTTAGAGCAAAGCTACCTGTTATTGGATTCCTGCGCAATCCGCATTTCAAGGCGGTATGTAAGATTATGATCTAGTATACTTGCAAACAAAAAAAAA
>NW_016229069.1:0-1279 GCF_001687245.7 Rhagoletis zephyria | reverse complement strand
AGTTAGGGCCCACTGGCACTACTATTTTCATGAACACAGCTGTATGTATGATCTTTGTTGGTGTCGGTGCTCTTAAAGAAGAAAAATGGCGAATTCATTACGGGTGTCGAAATAAATTGGCGAGTTTTTCACAAGCAATGTAATTGCAGCGAAGAGGGAAGGTGCATGGAGGAAGGAAAAATAAGTAAAAACTGTAACAAAAATCCACAACGTCTAGATATATGTACATACATATCTGTATGTAGATTAAGGTGGTGCAGAGAAAATAAAGTCGGAATTTTAATGCTCTCACTCACAGGATTTGTTGAAACATGTCGACACCAGCGTCACCTAACCTAACCTAATTTTTCTTATTGCATTGCCATCGGTTTCTGAACCAAGTTGGTTAAAAAATTATTGCAAGATTTGATTACACACAGGTGAAACTTAATAAAACCTTGTAAAAAATAAAAATTTTTCATAGAAATGATAAAGAATCCTTGGAAATCAATATTTTTTTGTCGGAAAACTTTGTTTCTGTTCAGGAGACTTTATAATACCCAATTGTTTATTAAACATTTTTTTAATAATAACTATTTTTATGGGTCTACCAAAGATGACAAAAAATTCATAAAAATGATAAATATTAAAAATTGTTAAATGAACAATTGGGCATTATTCTTTGAAGTCTCTTGAAGAGAAACAGAGTTTTCCGACTTATAAATATAGATTTTCTATGATTGCATGTTTACCATTTTTACGAAAAATGGATGTTTTCTCATACAAAATGCATGGGAAACTTTGAGAACTATTATTAGAAATCAAAAAAAAAAATTGGGGTATATTTTTTTCGACATGTTACAATCCTTGGACCTAAGAGCATTACATTCTGACTTTACGTTTCTCAAATAAATTTCTCGACCACCCTAATGTAGATGTATTAGAGATGTAGATGTATTCGTACCTATGTATGTGCACGTGTATATGGGTGATTTAAGCATGCATGTATGAAGGCGCAAAATTTGGCAAGCCTGCCAAGGACATATCAGGCGACAAATAAACAAATGTATTTTACCAGCAAACGGATGCTTGTATAGGAAGCTTGTGTATGTGCATATGTATGTATATATGTAAACAAACTAGCACATAAAAAGATGAATTAATACAGTTTATAAAGCACAGTTAAACAGAAAAGTATGTCGGTAGCAAAGTTTTCGAAAATCCTTGCATTCATACCAAAATTGTTGGTCTCTCTTTCTCTTAAACAAAAGAAATGAGTAAACTTGTGTAAAGAGAAGCT
>NW_016229068.1:0-1279 GCF_001687245.7 Rhagoletis zephyria | reverse complement strand
CATAACGAATGCGAATGCAAATATTCGCAACATCCCTGGTACATATATATAGTATTAAGGTACACATCGTCGATAATTTTGCAAAAAAGGCCCATCGCCCAATTGCAAAACCGCATATCTTACGGCACTCAAATTTTACAGGAGAGCGAAAAAACGGTTTATTCTTTGAAGGCATTGCCTTGATAGGCGGTATTTTCTCTAGCCATTATTTTACAAATCTGTTGTTTTAATAACGATTTAACGATTTTTATGCATAAATCTCGATATCTGGAGTTCAGGGTTACCAAATCTCATGGCGATTTAGGCGGTTTTGCAACTGGTCGATGGGCGATTTTGCAAAAACATCGACGACATATAATATTGGCATATTTTTAAAGGTTTCCGCTGTTTTTTTTTGCTGATCTTCTCTATTACTGAATCAAAATTTGTCACCATAAATCAANTCTGGAGTTCAGGGTTACCAAATCTCATGGCGATTTAGGCGGTTTTGCAACTGGTCGATGGGCGATTTTGCAAAAACATCGGCGACACATAATATTGGCATATTTTTAAAGGTTTCCGCTGTTTTTTTTTGCTGATCTTCTCTATTACCGAATCAAAATTTTTCACCATAAATCAAACGAAAACAATTAAGAAATTCTATGTTCATTTTAATAAAGAAATGCTTTTCACCTTTCCGAAAGCTACATGGTAAGCCGGGGTGTATCAATTTTGAGTAAATTAGCGTCCTTAAATTTCGAAGTATTAAAGTTTAAAGCATTTCTCAAATTTACCCTTATACGAAAAGCNTCACCTTTCCGAAAGCTACATGGTAAGCCGGGGTGTATCAATTTTGAGTAAATTAGCGTCCTTAAATTTCGAAGAATTAAAGTTTAAAGCATTTCTCAAATTTACCCTTATACGAAAAGGGGCCTCAATTTTAGTCCGATTTCAATAATCTTCAACGGTTTGCTTTTATGTGGTAAGCACAATAACCATACCGAGTTTGGTACAAATTGGTTGAACGGTTACCGAGATACNAAATTGGTTGAACGGTTACCGAGATACATACATATATGTGATCATAAGTGGGCGGTGCCACGCCCATTTTCTAAAATTTTATCATGAATGTATTTATTGATAAAGAATTGTTGCAAGCATCAATTTTGAAAAAATTAGCTTTAGTATTTACTGATTTATCGAAGAATTCGTCTTTCTCAAAATATACGTTATATGGGTTGTGGGCGTGGATATTGTCCAATTTTAAAAATTTTCGGCCATTTGGTATGCTGTACCAAGG
>NW_016229067.1:0-1279 GCF_001687245.7 Rhagoletis zephyria | reverse complement strand
AAGAAAAAATTGGGAAAATGGTGTTGCAAGATATCTGAAAAACCAGAAACAAATTTTAATTTAAAAAAGCCGCAATACTGATACTTCACTGAGAATGTGTAGAAAGATTAAATACAGAAAAAAAATTAGATAGGGTTTCCACCATTCGAAAAAATCTTTATATATAAAAATTAATTGCTGTTCGTGTGTTATTGCATAAATCAAGAACGGCTCAGCCGATTTGTTTTGTTTTTCTTCCATTTTGTTTCCACAAGAATTCGATTGATTTCATATATGTATATATCCCTACCAAGTTCCAGTACTCTACCATTAACACTTCCAGAGATATGCGGCATGAAAAATTCGGTTAATATATGAGGTGCCGCGCCCTCTTTTCCAGTTATCTAAATTTTTTCCAAGAGTATGCGATTGATTTCATATACATCAGTGCCAAGTTTCACTAGTCTAACGTGAACACTTCCGGAGATATCCAATAAGAAAAATTCTGTTTGTACGGGAGGTGTCACGCCTCTGCACTTAGCGGTATAAAATATTCTTTACCACCTATGTATTTTCATACCTAACAAAATCCAAAAAAAAAACTTCATACAAATCAGTCAAGCCGTTTCGGAGGAATTGACCACAAACACCGCAAAACCAATTTTCCAATTTAATATGCCGCAACAATGATAAATATATATGTTTCAACAAACGAATTCAAAAAAGACTACGGTTGCAGCTACCGGTTAAAGAACTGTCTCAAATGTACTGTGAATACGGTTGCCAGACGTACTGATTTGGGAAGGACAGTATTGAATCTTCACTGTACTGAAAATTTTCAATTCCCAATTCAGTACGGAAACGTCATTATTTTTCGGAAATGTGTGCTGATATCATATATGTAATACTCCTATATTGGCAGTAAGAGCTAGTACCGTCCGAAAACACTACAGTACAGATATATCAATAAACACGTACGAAAGAAAAGGAACACATACGTTTATAAATAAACATGTACACAACACATATACAANTTTCTGTTCACAATTCACAAGAGCCTTTATTTTTCACTCAATTTGATTAATATTTTTTAAATATAAATATAAAGTCAATTGACATTATTACTTTTTCAAAAGCGAAACAAAATCCATTGACATTATAGCTCTATCCAACAATAAATTTGCTTAGCTTCGCGGCGGCCCGCGTTCGCGCCACACACCGCGTGCGCCACGCTCGCACCGAACCTACAGTAAATACCCTTATTCCGAAATAAAAGTCCTTCCCGCACAATAAACAAACC
>NW_016229066.1:0-1279 GCF_001687245.7 Rhagoletis zephyria | reverse complement strand
ATGTGGCATCGCAACAAAAAGCGCTGTCTGACTGCTTGCCTTGCCTGCCTGCCTGCCAGTGTGCCTGCCTGCCTGCCTGGTTGCCTCTGCACTTGTTTGTTAGCTTATTGACGTTTGTTGCTCCTTGTGTGAAGGCAAAAGCCTTTCTGCCTTTTTGTGCGTTGATTTTAGCCTGACTGTTGTGTAGTTATTCACAATTGGCGGCATACAAGTCAACAGCATCTAACTTTTGCTGCCAACACTACATACATATGTACTTCGGTAGAAGGTTTAAGTTAAAAACGAAAGTTGCACTTATGTACATACATACGTATGCATGTGTGTATGCATGTATTTATATACCAGCCTCTGTGTGTTCGTTTGTAGTTCATCACAGTTACATATTTCTGTATATTCTGATGTACATATGTGTGTTATACATGCATCCACAGAATGCATTGTATGCAAATCACAATAAAAGATTTATAAGTAAATTCAAAAATAGCAACGACTAAGAGTACGGAACAACTTACCCTGCTGGAAATAATCTAATAAATTTTAAACTTTGGTAAATTCATATACCTTTGCTTCTTCGTGCAGTATTATTTGGTAATGGTAATGGTATTGGCAATGATGGTGGTAATGGTAATAGAATGGTAATAATGACGGTGGTAGTTGTAATGGTAATTTTAATGGTAATGGTTCGTAATGGTAATGGTAATGATAAAGGTAATTGTTATTGAAAATGGCAATTGTAGTAGTTATGGAACTGATGGTAATAGTAATGGTAATGGCTATTTCAATAGGAATACTAATTGTAATTGCATTGGTATAGTTGTGGTAATGGTACTTGTATTGGTATTGGTATTGGTATTGGTATTGGTATTGGTATTGGTGTTGGTAATAAAAGTGNTGGTTGGTTGGTTGGTTTAAGTGGATTGTCACTCAGGTGACAAGCAATTAGCAAGTTTGCCATTTTGATTCCACAACTCGTGCAACCTACAGCCATTTGGCGGATTTAATAAATTTCAGTACGTCATACAGAGAAAGGCAGCTGCACTCTGAAATATTCTGCAGGAATGGTTTGCCGAGTGTATTTAGCCTCATCCTTGCGAGGGCTGGACACTCGCACAGCAAGTGTTCGACTATCTTTTTTGAGCCCGGGTCATCGCAGATGCGCTAGAACCTATTGAAGGGCAGACCTATCCTTTCGGCATGTACCCCAACGGTCCAGTGCCCTGTGCACACTGTAGTAAGTTTGTAGGCATTTGTTTTGCTCATTCCTAAGAGAGCTTTGGTT
>NW_016229065.1:0-1279 GCF_001687245.7 Rhagoletis zephyria | reverse complement strand
GCATTATTTCGTATGCACAGTTTCCATATGCACAATTTCAGGGTGCCCGAAATAAATGATAACGATGAAGACAAGAAAGAGAAGGCAAAAGTGGAGACAAAGACGAAAATGGAGACAGTGAGAAATACATAAGAGTTAGGGTAACTGAAAGGGTAAATAAATGTATTGCATTTTTGAAGTGAAACTTCTTTAGCGGCGATTCGTTGGTTGGGAGTAAATGGGCAATGATGCACACGGAAATAGTTGCAACGGAAACAAGTGTTTCTAATATATCGAACCGCCAAAATAACGTAAGCGACATTTTTTTCTAAATTTTCTTTTTGATGCAGAAATATTCTAGAGCGGTTAGGGCTCGATATTTGGTATTAATTAAAAAAAAAACGTGGGTTTAAGAATAAGACTGGGATTAAGCCCAGTACAGGAAGCAGAGTATAGTTTATTTAGTACGTACATAGACGAAGAAAAGGTTAAAAGTAAAGGTAAAAAAAAAACAAAAACAAATATTCGTAAAGATAAAGGATAAAACGACGATCAAGGTTAATTTAAACACTATAANAGAGCGGTTAGGGCTCGATATGTGGTATTAATTAAAAAAAAAAAGTGGGTTTAAGAATAAGACTGGGATTAAGCCCAGTACAGGAAGCAGAGTATGGTTTATTTAGTACGTACATAGACGAAGAAAAGGTTAAAAGTAAAGGTAAAAAAAAAACAAAAACAAATATTCGTAAAGATAAAGGATAAAACGACGATCAAGGTTAATTTAAACACTATAAGGTAAAGGTAAAGGTAAAGAAAAATATGTTATTGATATAATAATCGATATTGCTATCGATATAATAATCGATATTGTTATCGATGTAATAATGGATACTTCTATCAATACAACCGATATTGTTACCGATAAAATAATCGATATTGTTATCGATAATGTTATAAATATTGTTATCGGTGTAATAATCGATATTGTTGTCGATATATTTAACAATAAGTAAATCGATTTTGGAACCGTCATATTTTGCGATATATTTATTGATATTTTTATACCCGAGCGCACTTGTGCACAAGGGTATATTAATTTTGTTCACATAACGGTTGTTTGTAACAGCCAAAACGAATCGAGATAGATATAGACAAATTTATACATAAATGCTCAGAATGAATAGAGAAATCGATTAAGCCATGTATGTCTGTNGTAAATCGATTTTGGAACCGTCATATTTTGCGATATATTTATTGATATTTTTATACCCGAGCGCACTTGTGCACAAGGGTATATTAA
>NW_016229064.1:0-1279 GCF_001687245.7 Rhagoletis zephyria | reverse complement strand
ATTTCTCCGCCCACGCTACACCTTCCACAGCAAAAACATAACTGATCAACAAGGAACGGATTTTATGGAAATTGCCTTTTTTCTGCGTATATTCGATTGAGAATGTCCACGATTTAGCTTTCGCTGATTCCATACCCTGTAGGGAAAACACGAACTACTGAACCAAATTTCTAGTTCAGTACTAATTCTTTTTCGCCAAAAACGAATCTGTCCGATAGTAACTAGTCACGCACCAGTCCAAAAGCAATGAAATGTGTTACTTTCACTAAACTATTTTATTTCAAATTTTAAACGCAGGGAAGGTAATTATTAGGAGAAAAATAATTTAAATCAGCATTTAATCATTATGTTATGAATTATAATTGAGTTTTATTTTTTCGCTCAAATGGAAATAATTATTATTTGATTTTTATTTTTGGGATTACAAATAATGATTATTTTATGATTTTTATTTTTTCGCGCAGAGATTATCATTAATTTTGAGTTTTATTTTTCCACTTAAAAATAATGATAATTTATAAAACCTACTGAAATTTTGACCTGAAAAGTCTGGATCTTATTCCTCTTATACGGGTGCGGCTACATCTCAAAAGGATACGTCGGTAATCACGCTGGTATAGTTTTTGAGTTGCTTAATAATCATTATACTTAGTGATTCCATAAAAAAAGGCCAAGATCCTGAAGGATAATTGAGAAAGGCAATGCATTTGCAGAAAAAGAGGCATTTATAAAAAAAAAGTGTCAAAATAATTACCACTTTCTCACTAAATTTATTTAAACCCTACCTTTTTTTAAGAAAAGACAAATTATTTTTTTTTTATGCAATCCAGCACAGCTACCTTAATACAGTCAGTCAATAAAGTTTAGGTACAACGATTTTTTTACAATACGGGCAACTGTTTTTTAAATATTTTATCTCGGTAATTTTTTATAAATATATGGTAAATTCTACAACAAAATCCCCAAAAATCAGAGTTCCAACCCTGTGCAAAATTTAAGAAAATTCTGAAAAATTTCATTAAAATAATTCACTTTCTATTTACGCTCTCTAGAAAAAGCTGAGTTTTCAGTTTTTTAGCCCATTCAATTTTAATATAATGAAGTGCAAGTATGAGGAAGCTAGGACTTACAAACAACAAAAAAAAATTGCTAAATATTCAGCAGACCAATCTTCATGGAAGAGCGAACGCGAAAAGCTAAAGAAAGATAGCTATGTAAAGGTTACTGTTTCAAAAACTACCACACTGCGATATTGTTTTTTAATGTTATTAGGATCTGT
>NW_016229063.1:0-1279 GCF_001687245.7 Rhagoletis zephyria | reverse complement strand
AAGTAAGCGCGATTGAAATTTATTTCATAGTGAGTTTGTCATTTATGTATGTACATATGTATATGTAGTCACGTACGTAGTATATGCATTTACCCTGTGCGGAAATCTACGAGTAATAGCGCCGAACTAGAAAGGCGGTAAAGAAACTTAAATGATGTCCTTGGGGCGAACTGTACTACTTTTTCTACAGTTAGAAAGTAGCACGAAATAAAAAAAACTTTTTGGGGCACAAAATTTTAACTTTAGTCATGCAGTTACTGCCATAGCAACTACTGGATCTATTTCGAAAATACACAAATCGAGTTTTGACTAGATTAAACACATATTTAATTATATTTTACTTCTAAATCGGTCAGCCAAAAAATTATGTAAAAGTTGGAATGAAATTTAAAAAAGTTGCTAAGAAAAGCCCAGGGTAACTACTTAGGCCCAAGAGAGTAATTAACGGGGTTAAACGGACGTGAGTTTTATAAAGGGAACCAATTTCGTCCTTAGAAGTAGAAAAAGAATTTTAAGACTAATTGCTTTAGGGTGTAATTCAAGGTATATGTATGGTTAGATAATAATATCCACAAAGCGAATGGAAGAGAATTATGAATGCGGGAAAACAGAAGCACTCGCGCATGGTTGTCCATACTTATTAAGAGGACAGACGGGCGTAGGTAAGCATTACTCCCATAAAACTTAACAGACGTTTTAATGGAAACACAAGTTATGCTCTAAAGGAGATGTACACAGTGAGTTGTGGATTATGTTTCGTAATCAGTCCTACATATAAGGACTCGTAGTTTTTTCTTCTCTTTATGATGGAATTTCGCCATCAACCTGACCAGCCTTCTCAGGAAAGCCAATTATCCACTCTTCGCAGTATCGCAAAGACTTCCGATTCAAAATCGTAAGCAGCTAATAGTTGAATTTTCTACTCGATGAAATGGTATATAACTTAAGTTAGCAAAAGCTTTGAAACTCTATAAAATTTATAATCCATTTATCAGTTGCACATATGTATGTATGTATGGATGTATTTGTTTTTCGATATTTTCCATCTCTTTGGTCAGTGTTTCTCGGATAAATATTTATTCCAACATCATTTATTTCACTTTAAATTTCATGAAAAATATTTGACTTTAATTTTAGGCAACTTTGATGAAACCACTAAAAGTTCAATCCACATATTTTTTTCCATGCCTTAGGCAACAAACAGCCAATTCTCATAAAAAGCTGAAAAATGCCGAAAACACAAAAATAAACTACAGCGCAATATTCAATTTCATTAAAT
>NW_016229062.1:0-1280 GCF_001687245.7 Rhagoletis zephyria | reverse complement strand
GCATCGCCTATAACATGGCGCTACAACAAAAAGATCACGAAATACACCCAAAACAAAACTTTGTGTAGGTTGTAGGTAGGGTCGAGTACTTGATGCACTTATCTACATATAAACAGCGTGGCTACTTTTTATCGGTTTTTAAGGACCAGATTTATTTTAAAAAGGGGATTATAGACCTTTTAAAATGATGTATAGGCCATATATTGTTAGACTTAGCTTGTTGGAAGTTTTCATCGGGTTAAATTAAAGATACACACATTTTTTTATTAATTTTTTTAGTTTCGACCATAACTAATTTCGAAAATCTCTATTAAAGTGGCCAATTATGTAGTCTTATTTGGCTTATCTGGCACTATAAGCGTTTGTCGGTTTGGGCCGAGAACAAAGAACTTCGCCAGTTGCCTCTCTCCTTCTCAGATTTGCGCCAGTTGTTCATCACAAATATGGCTCATTCCACGGTGAATTCTATNTCGAATATGGGCTTTGATTACACCGTCCGACAAAATTGAACTTTTTGTCGCACCCATGATAAAGTCGAGCATTTTCGAAAAGTAGAGACAAAAAAGTACCGGTATTTTCGGCTTTTCGGGATCAAGTCATTTACGGTTTCTATAGGGAAAACCACCCTTAACAACCCTTATGTTGAATAGGTCAATATAATATTGCCTTGTGATTTTTAAACCCTATTTAACTTCGTATCTTAGGAATTTTGGGATTTGGGATGGCCGATTACGAATCCGAAGTCAGATTTTAAACGTTTTTAAAAACTCAAACTAAAATCGGTTTTCAACAATTCAAAATATCGGATCGAATATCGCGGATTGTCTTTTAAGAAGTTTACAGTTTTTTCTCAAATTGGATATTCAAAGGTTCTAATGTAATATTTAGTTATAAAATTGAAATCAGTTTCCATAAATTTAAAATAGCGCATGGTTTTTAAAAAAATTCAGATTTACATATATGAAATTTGATATCCAAAGATTCTTTGAGGCGCTGATTAGAAATCAGTTTCTAAACAATCTTTTAATAATATGAAAATGGAAATTCAATAGTTTTGAGCGAATAGATCCAGTATAGTGAGTGTCAGTGGGGGATGATTAGGAAACTCAAATCAAAATTTCAAAGATAAATATATGTGATTTATTTTTTACTGAAATTTGTAATAATCAACCTTTTTTGGTTTCGCCATTTCAAATATTGGAAAACTGATTTCAGTTTTGTAATAGGCGACTCGAAAAATCTTCGGACGTCAAATTTCGTAAAAATTTTACAGTTTTTTT
>NW_016229061.1:0-1280 GCF_001687245.7 Rhagoletis zephyria | reverse complement strand
GACGATACGGCCATCGTCAGCCATGTTACTGATGCGCTGACGATGACGACGCTAAAAGTGTGAAATCGCCTTGCTACTGATCTTCAAATATGGCATGGCACGCTTCAAAAAATATCGCTGTTTCTTGCTAATTTCAATAACTCGGTGACCAATATTAAAGTGGCTGGCAAAGATATGGAAAGGTAGCAAATTTTCAATCAATCGAAAAAAGTTCTGCATTGCTAATGATGCAGACATAATGGAATTTCAATTTCGCAAACTGAGGCTCAGTAAAGGTAACTTCAAAAACTTTACCAATATAGAACGTTTTTGGTAGCAAGTAAGTTTGATTAAAAATTGATTGGGTGAAGCGGCCTTTGGAGGATTGTGTGATTTAGCTCATAACATTTTTAGTCGGCCTCACAGTTCCGCAGCTGCTGAGCGCAAATTTTTTGATTTAGCATTAATAAAAATGAAATAATTTAATGTTAGTAATATACAATTGTTATGCACTTTGGATGCGATATAAAAAAAATCGTTATAAAAACTGAATTGGCATATTTTCTTGATAAAGAGGAATAAAACTCCACTCAATTTCCCCATGTAATAAAAATTGGTAAATTTTTTACCATTTGGTCCATTTTTTGGACCGAAAAATAAATTGGAAATGGCAACCGTGCTTCCAGCAGGCAAACCGCGCAATCGGCGAAGTTGGGCCAGTTACTCAACTCGAGCAGAGATAGCTCCATCTGCACTTGGCCCTGTCACTAGCTCATTGTGTTTGTTGCGCTATTGCTTTCGTTGTCCGCAGATGGGTGCTAAGTCGAAAGATCTTTTCATAGAATAATTCTCTCGAATGCCCCCAGAAGGGTAATTTTTTTTCGTCAAGAAGGGGCACTGCTTTCTAATTGCCTACCGATCCCAAAGTATGACAACAGTTATTTCTTTATATCCATTGTGTTAAGACCGGCGTTAACAATGTAGTCTGTTGTCGGGCTCCTTCTTGTGAACTGAGATTTTAATTGTCGGCCATGTATTCATTAGACAAAATTTTACTCAAAAGCAGGTACATGCTCTCTGCCTGGTCTGCGCCGCTAGACTTGAACTGCCAATCCAGTAAACCATCAGCCTCAGAGGTTTTTTTGTTTTTAAGCCGTATTATTGCTTTTTTCACCGCGGTTATGTGTCATCAAACGCGCCACCTATCTCGCCATTTAAAAGCGCCACCTATCTCGCCATTCAAAAGCGCCACCTTAAGTTTACTCTGGGCGCCTGTTACCAGAATTCCATTCTTATCTTTT
>NW_016229060.1:0-1280 GCF_001687245.7 Rhagoletis zephyria | reverse complement strand
CTCATACTACAGCAGGGCCGGTTTCAGTGTGAGACGATCCGCGCGGTTGCCCTGCAGTGGAATTCTGAAAATCGTTTACGCTAATTTTTGTCGCCAACAAATTTTAAAAGAATAGCATGTGGTGTACTTTTGGGCCCCTCTGCTTCTCATTCAGATTATTTTTGGTGCCTGAGGGTTAGCGGCGCGATCGACAGAATACCACTGCTGATGGTCTTTTTTGTAGGCCTTGAAAATAAACACCCTGAAGAGCTGCACATCTGCACATCAAAATTTTTAGGCGCTCCGTTCTTCGGCTCTTATGTATGTATAAACTAGTTTTTCTTCGTAAAGCTGCCCATAACTAAGTTTCGGAAAGCCTGGAAATTTTTAAAACTATCTATAAATATTTTAATTTGTATACTTTTTTCTGTATTGGAACGCTGCTGACAGACAGTGAAAGCCTCTCATAGAGAAATATTTTCATCCATGCATAATGATAAGGTGGGAAATATATCAAGATTCCATGAAACTTTCTAAGCGAATTTTAGGATTTTGTAGATATCGCTTTTTGTTGCTTGCTCTGAGTTAGTGAGGAACGCCTCCCTAAATCAATTCAGACGTAAATTTGCACACTATGCGCCTATGTGTTCCACCGTTTCTTTTTCGATTTCACACTTCCTGCACTTATCAGTACTAGCCTAACCAATTTTTAGGGCGTGGTTAGCTAACAATTTGTGACCAGTTATCGGACGCATCAGAATTCCAAGTTGGTTTTTTTACGTTTTGTTAATTTGAGATCGTGTGACCTAAGCATGACACTGGATAATTTGCATCCACGGGGTTGTGACCACCCTTAATCCGCCTCTTGGAACATGCCTAAGTCACATATGCCTTTAAGAGTCAGTAGGGTGATGGGAACTTAAAGCGCGACGCCTTGGTTTGCTAGCACTCCACTTTTTGCTAAAGCATCCACCCTTTCATTTCCCTCTATGCCTCTTTGCCCAGGTGCCCACTAAAAGGGAGTTTTCCTGGTTGACCCTGGAATTTCTATTTCATTTCCGTATTTTAGAACATTCTTGAGGTCGTTGTGTTTGACATTATGGATTTATAGCAGATTGGCTATAGACTAACATATGTGAAAACTAATTAGTTTGATTTGTGCATTGCTGTTATTAAGAAGCACCGCCGTGACTTCCGCCTGCAAGATCCTATAGTACATGATACAATAATTTTTAGAAGGTAGTTTCACTTCATTTTTGACATAAACCGTGTCTGTGACAAACACGAAATGTGGCCACTGC
>NW_016229059.1:0-1280 GCF_001687245.7 Rhagoletis zephyria | reverse complement strand
CTGAAACAGGCAAAAGAGTACTGAACATTATGTTAGTAGTTCTTTTTTTCGTGAAAATTGTTAAAATGCTCTTAAAAATATATGAGTGCAAAACTGTAACATCTGCCTTAATTTACATTTTTGTCTGCTGGTTTTTTTATTGTTGTTTTATTGACTTCAAATCATTATGAGAGAGGGAGTAGGGNAGTTATTAGAACTTGGAAATATAGCGGTGGCTGAAACAAAAAGTGTTAAACCATGTTACAGTTTAGCTCGTCACTGTATATATACATTGCTCGGGATTCTCGGATTTAAATTTAATATTTAATTTAAATTAAGGTGTCCTCATAATCCGAGAAGAGATTAAAATTACGTTGGAAACAAATTGGAAGTCCACAATTTCTGAGCTCATTTTGAAACACTCAGGATATTTCTATTTTGGATCTATTGACTTAAACAACAAAACCCCCAAATGTTCATTATCCTTCTGAAAATTCATTTTCTCATTAAGAAAGAGTGGTTAGAGTTCATAATACTCAAGAACAGCATTGCTACTTAGGCCACAATTCACTGCAACCAAGTGAATGCGTGCATAAAAAAAAAATAATAATATTTAGAGAAAATACAGAACATTTTTAAAGATGTTTAGACTTTAGTTGCTTTTTTTTTACAAAAACGATAAATCAAAAGTAAGCTTAGCTAAAATATACAATCATACATATGTATGTCTGCACATACCATGCATAAGCACTATGTACAAATGGTAAATATGTACATACATGCATATGTACATATGTAAATACATACAATGCAAATGCATAAATATTTGTATTACGTACGTACTTACTTACTACGAATGTTATTTATTTTTATGAGCTCCTTTCGCATGGTGTGTTGCCATAAGAAATCACATTTAAATATTGTACTTATGTAAAGAATTTACGAGCTATGCACTAAAATACATTTTCTTATACAAGTTTTGTACACAAACAGCAAAAATAAATGTGCATACATATCTACAAATTATGTGCAGTTGTGTCTACGTACACTGAAGAGAAATCACGTCTGTCAAGTTAGCACTACACTTCTCGAAATTGCAAAAGTAAACTATGACATTAATTGTAGCTTTTTTTGTTGTAAATTTGTTGTGGAAAGAAGAGATTTGTAGCTTTCGTTTTTTTAGTGTATGATGTCAAGTTAGCACTACAAACCATTTTTTTCTTAAAGAACGAAAGCTACACATTTTTTCTTTCCACAACAAAAAAGCTACAATTAATTGCATAGTTAACTTTTCCAATTTC
>NW_016229058.1:0-1280 GCF_001687245.7 Rhagoletis zephyria | reverse complement strand
TATTTATTTTTATTTTATTTTTTATTTTACGCCCGTGCATTTTCTGTGGGGTTTGACGGACCTATAAAAAATGCAAGCTTTCCGAACGATATAGTATCGTTTCAAGGGTTCCCGCTCTCATCTATACCTTGGCCATGCAGTTGGATGCTATGTTACTATTGTCTGATGCTGTATATGTTAGCTTTGTTAGAAAATATTGCGCCGCAATTGAGAGTTTTTCCAATAGCGGACGCCTCTCGGCAGGTTTTGGCATACCTCCGAGTGTATTCGGCCATGAAAAGCAGCTTCCCTATTATTACTTTTAATTGAGAGCGAAGTCAGAATCTTCCTGATCAATTTTTAGCGCACCATCAGTGAGCTCGGGGCCCTGATTGCCACCTTGTAATCGGAGTAGACATTTATTGATTGTTAGATTATTCGTTTTTTTTTCAGAAACCGGTTTCGCAGTTATTGGAAAAATGGAAATTAATAAACAAAAATCGTTTCCCATTATTAAATTAAGGNACTATACTATGCTATGAAAAATTCACACTTATTGGAGTTGACACTTATCTCCTTAATAACGCTACACTCCTGAACAATGTGTCTTCTTTAATGGCAGCCACTGAAGTGTTCTATGTAATCTGGGACGAAATCGAGACTTTGAAACATTGCAGAGCGTTCAGATGCTGAAGTTGTTTGAAATACGGCACTTTTGACTGCAACGAGCGTTATATTCATGAACCAACTAACAAGGTCACACAGCACGGCCATCGTAATTTGTAATTGCATTTGAGACGAAAAAATTACATCTGTATTCGTTCGTTCATACGTTATATTTAGCAAAGCGTTGAGCGGGATAGTGGGTGCGGTCCGCATTTCGTAGAGCCCATAAATAATTTTGCACGAGAGGTTCCGTAAATCCCAATAGCTCCCCTCTTTCCCTATTCTGAAACTGATGCCTTCCTAATTCTTTCCCCAATGTAAGATTTCCGCGGCTTGTTCGCATTTAGGATCATACCCAAGTACTTGAATCTCTAGCGAAGAGTTGAGATATCCAGGGGCGGCGAAACGCCCTGTGCCCGGGTGGGTAGCTCTGCTGGTGGCAAGAGTATAGATGTAAAGAAAATAGGTTGCCCATGTAATTGGGAAGGTTAACAGATTTCATTAGAAAAGCTTATTGTTTCGTGTATAATTATACATTTATTTTTCGTACATACTATGTACATATGTATATGTTTCATGGAAATTATCTTTCCCAGTGGGAATTAGGAGCACGTAATAATACCTTATTAGCAACT
>NW_016229056.1:0-1280 GCF_001687245.7 Rhagoletis zephyria | reverse complement strand
CGTTGACGCTTTTGTTTAGGTATGGAACTTCGGCGCTAACGCTAGGCGTCTGAAACCGCTCCGCCTAACGCTTTTGTTTAGGTATGGCAGTAAGACTATATGCCGTCCATTGTACGGTTTTCATGTCCCTTTTAAACTGACTTACTTTGGGGCCTGTGCTCACACAGTGTTTTCCTTTCATTTCGATCCTTTTCAGCAGTAGTAAATATCTTTCGGCAGCTTGTAGCAGTACGCTCTATGTCGGTCGTTTGTCGCCGATGACACGGTAAAAGATTATCTTACCTGCGGCATTATTTTTTCATAAAATTTAATCAGGCTTAAAATCTTACAATCGAAAATCAACTACAATTTCGGGCCCCAGAAAAGTCGATCAGTCTCTTATCGGACGTTTTGTCGTCATAACCGAATTTTCCGAGCGCCAAAAACGCTTTCCTTGCCCACCTTTCCATTGAAATAGATTTTAATATCGTGACGGGGGCAGCGTGTCTTCACAAAGATATCACTAGAAGAAACGGTTCTCATCCAAGGCATTGTTGTCGTTTTCATTGGCAGGGCATTTCACGTGGCGGGACCCAAACTCGGCGCATACGAGGTTTTTTACCTTCTCACTTTAGTTCGCTTTTAAACGGGTGGATATAAATATCCCTACGTCGTGAGCTGCAATTGAACCATACGCAAAAGATAGCCTTGTGGCCACTCGCTGGTGAATGACAGTCAGATGCTGTCTCCCCTTACTTGAACTGCTACGCACGGAATCATCCTCCTCGAATCAAGCGTTCAATTACAAAAAAAAAACAATTTTAAGCTAGCAGGCAGCTAAACTTTAGCAGCAAGGGCCCGAACTGTCAACACACAAAATGTTCACTGGAAATTAAACTCAGCTCCGAGTGCACTATTAAGCCCCATTCTAGTACCTAAATTACACTGGACATAGTTGAATTATCTTTTCATAGAAATGCAACTCGTGTAGACTTCATTATGTAATAAAAAAATGCTAGCAGCACAGTTATACGAATATCGCACACGTTCTTCAAAACTATACTAACTCAGAATCTTTAGTTTTTGATATTACCTACGTATGTATATATGTACCAAAAATGTTCACCATTTATATGTACATACATACCTCCACATATTTATATGCGCTAATCTTTTATAATTTGCTACAAAAGCTACAGTAAAGTCTTACTAATCTATACGATTGACACCCGCTTCTAGCCTCTTTTTTATGGCAATTAGGAAATTTCAAGTTAACGCTATTTTAAAGAACTGGTATGCTA
>NW_016229055.1:0-1280 GCF_001687245.7 Rhagoletis zephyria | reverse complement strand
TTTTATATTTTCGTTTTATCTGTTTTCGTTTACCCTATGGCAAATTAAACAGTAATCAAAATAAAATAATTAAAAAACTATATATATAAAAATATTAAAAGAAAAATAAATTATATAAAGACAAAACATACCGCTGTGTACATAATAATGTGGTAAGGATCAGTTAAAAAATAAATAAAAATATAACGATTTTTTACTCGTGTGGTTAACTTGTGCAAATCTTAACTAATTTTTAAACGTACATGCATATGTACAAAATATAATAACTTTGTTTCTAAGAAAACACAGTGAAATTTCGATAAATCTTAACCAGCCTTTTAGAACTTCACAAAAACAAATAAAAAATTGTTTTTATTGTTTTATTTTTTAAGTTCTGTCAGATAAATTCTTGGACTTTTCGTTTTATTAATAAAAATGTTTACCTAAAATGGATATATGTACATATATCTAAGAGTTTTGCCGTTTTGAAGTTTTATGTTTATTTGGATTTATGCTCACACCCNTATCTAAGAGTTTTGCCGTTTTGAAGTTTTATGTTTATTTGGATTTATGCTCACACCCTGCACTCATTATAACTTTTCAGCCTTCTCACTAAAACTGCTTTTTTCTTAACGTAACGTGTAATTGGTAGCCCAAGGAGTTGGCATTTGACCTTAAGGTCTTCCAAAATAGAGATATTGGAATTTATGCCTGTGACCGAAGCTTTACCGAAAGAATAGGTAAAAATTGAGTTTGATAATGGCACTGTGGCACTCGGCCGCTGTGGTGTAGTGGTAAGCAGTGCGCGCTTCCACTCCACAATGCCTGGGTTCAAACCCTGGTCAAAGCAACATCGCAAAAATATAGAAAAAAAGGTTTTTTCTTAACAGCGGTCGTCCCTCGGCAGGCAATGGCAAACCTCCGAGTGTATTTCTGCCATGAAAAACAGCTTCTCATAAAAATACAATCGCCGTTCGGAGTCGGCGTAAAACTGTAGGTCCCTCCGCTTTGTGTGACAACATCAAGGCGCACGCCACAAATCGGAGGAGAAGCTTGGCCAAACACTAACATATGTGTAAGCGCCAATCTATTATTATTATTAATGGCACTGTGTGTACTATACTAAAGATCTACTGCGCTAAACCCTAGTTGAATACAACTTCAACCTTAAGCTAATTAAGAAGTTAAGTACATTTTTAAGGTGCCTTGTATCACATTTTGGATGGAGAAGATAATCGTTCCCAAAGGTCTCTGTTTGCCTTCACCAGCCCACAAAACCTGCAGTCCGTCTGTACAGAAAG
>NW_016229054.1:1086-1280 GCF_001687245.7 Rhagoletis zephyria | reverse complement strand
ATTCTTCCATGATCATACACTTATAATTTTAGTAATAATTACTACTTAATAAAACATAAAATTATAATTATTAAATAAAACATTAAATTATATAATTATTTTTAATAAATTATAAATAAAATAAATATAAATTAATAAATAAATATTAATCAATTTATATTGATTTGCACAAAAATCTTTTCAATGTAAATGAA
>NW_016229054.1:0-1036 GCF_001687245.7 Rhagoletis zephyria | reverse complement strand
TAGAGCTAAAATCAAATTTTTAATCTACAAAATTTTACTATCAAATCCATTTTCATTAAATATTTCAAATTTAAATTCACTTAAATAATTTTATTGTAACCCATTTCTAGTTAAATATAAGCTACATCTTGATCTGATATAAATTTTAATAAAAATTATAGAAAATTATTATTCTTATAACATATTCTTATAACGACGGTATATAAACTGAAAAACAAATTTAAGTAAGGTACATCGTTGATTATCAATTACAGAACAGGTTCCTCTGAATAGACTAAAATACCGCCAAATTTTTTAAGTTTCAAGAACATAACTAATACTACCTTAGTGTTTATTTTTACATTTTAAATAATAGGGTATCTAATCCTAGTTTATTAACAAAATTTATAAGCTTTAATTTAACTAAAATAAAAATTTATAAATTTAAAATTTCACCTAATAAATTTACAATTATTTTATTTATATAAAATTTAACTTACACTGAACTAATTTTATTTGCATTATTTGTATAACCGCGGCTGCTGGCACAAATTTAGCCAATACTATATGAAATTACTATTTACAAATTTCTTTGANCGGGCGATATTTGTATATTTTAGAGCTAAAATCAAATTTTTAATCTATAAAATTTTACTATCAAATCCATTTTCATTAAATATTTCAAATTTAAATTGTAACCCATTTCTACTTAAATATGAGCTACAGCTATTCATTTCTATCTTTTAGATAAATTTTTATATTCAAATAATTTTAAAATATATCATATTAATCAAGTTTTTAATTCATTTTTTAATTCAAAAATTTTAATTTAGCGGTATTAGCAGGAGCTATTACAATACTTTTAACAGATCGAAATTTAAATAACTCATTCTTTGACCCAGCCGGTGGAGGAGATCCAATCTTATCAACACTTATTTTGATTTTTTGGCCACCCAGAAGTTTATATTTTAATTTTACCTGGATTTGGAATAATTTCTCACATTATTAGTAAAGAATCCGGAAAAAGGAAACTTTTGGCTCATTAGGAATAATTTAT
>NW_016229053.1:1112-1280 GCF_001687245.7 Rhagoletis zephyria | reverse complement strand
CCTGGTTGTGCCTGGTTTGTTGAAAATGAAATGATTTCAATCAAAAAATCTTTAAGTAAAAATGGTGATCACAAAATATAAAAGAAATGTAGAATACACTTAAAAAAATATTAAAAATTTACAAACGAATTATGAAAAAAAATAAAACTTATGTTTAGCAATATAAAT
>NW_016229053.1:725-1055 GCF_001687245.7 Rhagoletis zephyria | reverse complement strand
GTTGTGTTAAAAATACAAACAAAATTAGTCGCATTTTTAAATTTTAAATATATTTAAAGCAAAAGTTGCTGACATACAAAAGTGAAAAGGAGTGTAGAAATTATGATTAAAAGATTACAAGATGGAAAATGCAAAATCTGAATCCAAAAAATGCTTTAGAAGCGACAGCAGCATCGTGAAGTAGGCTCAGTATTAAAAGTAAAAAATGTGTGAAAAACTTTGCACTACAATGCCACAGACACGGCACACCTCAGCTCACTCAGGCGACCAAACTTGATTTCAATTGTTCTCATCACTGTCATGATCCGATGTACATTTCTCCCCTTTTTT
>NW_016229053.1:0-663 GCF_001687245.7 Rhagoletis zephyria | reverse complement strand
CCTTGTTTTTCGAGCGATTGACCGCTTCAAACTGTAGCCGAACAAAGGCGGCCGCCTCTTCATAGGTGTTCGCGCCTGAAAAGTAATATAACACATCAATTAGATCAAGTTTGGTTTTCTTAAAATGGCACACAAGGTAATTACCCTTGTACTCGGGAAAGCAAATTTGCAGCGGCGAGCTGCGAATCTTCGCCTCAAAGAGGTCCTTCTTGTTGAGAAAGAGAATGATGGCCGTGTCGAGGAACCACTTGTTGTTGCAGATGGACTCGAACAGTTTCAGGCTTTCACGCATTCGGTTCTGGAAAAATGTAAATAAAAAATTATGAAAACAGTTTACAAGTAATCATAATTTTTTTGCCTGTCAACCACTTACCACCTCATCATCCTCCGCCAGCAGCAGATCGTAGGCGGAGAGGGCGACGCAGAAGACGATGGCGGTGACGTCCTCGAAGCAGTGAATCCACTTTTTGCGCTCCGACCGCTGGCCGCCGACGTCGAAGATGCGAAAGAGCAGGCCCTTGAACTTGAAGTTCACCTCGACGATGCCGGTCGTCTTGACGCGCGTCCGCAGCACGTCCTGCTGACTTGGACAGTAGTCCGCCTGGCAGATGCGGTCCAGCGAGTTTAGGTAACTAAAAAAAGTAGTAAGTAAGTTAGTTAGTT
>NW_016229052.1:0-1280 GCF_001687245.7 Rhagoletis zephyria | reverse complement strand
CATACACGCATTTTTACTTGAAAATAAGTGTGTAGTGGTCAGTGTTGCCAAACATGGGCTTTTCCTACCAAACTGCTGGGTTTTTTTCCATTTGGTAGGCTTGATTGGATTTTGGTAGGTTTCCGGACAATGAGTAATAGTTATTTGCGAAAAATAGAAAATATGTACGTATCTCCAAATATTTTAGCAACCTTTTTACACAAATATTTCACCGGTGCGNAATATACCTGATTCCTAAGTACAAGCGTGTACCTTATTATTGCCAATATGCAATACGGACAACCATATATCGTGACCTAAGGGTGAAAAGGTGCCAAGTCCATTTTCGTATTACCTGTCATTCTGCATCAAAAACTAAACTAAAAAAAAAATGGACTTGGCACCTTTCACCTTTAGGTAACGATATAATTTATGGCGTACTTGGACCAAGATTTCAGAAAAGTCTGCCAATGTGCTCGTACTCAACCATATTTCAGGTGGAAGTCTTCCCAATTGAAGTCTGTGGCAGAAGGCAAATGAGGCCAGAATAAATATTATGTCGGACATTCAGGCAGCGTTAAAGGCCTTACGAGTCTTTTAATATGGCATCAACGCTTGTAAACTCTTGAACCACCTGCGAGCCCACAATAGCGTCACGCATAAAGGGTTTGAAGGCAACGAAAGGGCTGACTGTCTCGCAAAGCGTGAAGCCCAAATGCGTTTGCATGGTCCCTAGCCTTTATGTGGTACATCTAAAGGATACACTGCAGACCTACTTAGGAGCTAGCTGGGAATAATCTCAAATTGCTGCCTACTGGCGGAAGTTAAAGGGAATAAGACAATCAAAGATATGCATAACTATTTCCAGCATGAACTCCGAAAGACACCTTGAACTTAGAACTCTTACTGGCAACCTGACAGCACACTGCAAGTTAACGTACGGTTTTAACTAAATGGGTCTTTCTGTACAGGCGGACTGTAGGGTTTGTCGGCTGGTGAAAGAAACGCCAGAGTATATTCTATGTGAATGTCCACGAAGCATGAATCATAGATTGATACACCTTGGAGAACGATTGCCTTCTCCATCTAAAATTTGGAACATGGCCTCATCCAAAGTGCTGAGCTTTTTAAATAGCCTAAGGTTGGAGTGATTACAATTTTGATTTAGCACAATATATCTTCTTAGGTCGCAGCGCGGGTATCTTCGACGTAATAATAATAATATCGTCACTAGACAGGAATAAAGAGCTCGGAAAAACTCTTTGGGGAGTTCTGGGCAATACTGTTGCACTCGAAAATAT
>NW_016229051.1:0-1280 GCF_001687245.7 Rhagoletis zephyria | reverse complement strand
GAGTTGTCTAGCTACCATACGCATGCTGTTGCGCGTGACGTCAAGCATGCTCCGCTTCAGTGCATGGATAACATTTGGCCAAACTGGCAAGTCGTAAATTGCTGAACAGTGTGCTGCGTGGCACAAATATTCATTGTCATATGCTAAACACAATGTTTTCCATGCGTCAACGAAGCTATTATCTCGCTGAGGCCAGTAACGTAATGCTCTAGACGCAGCCTCCTTAACACAGCTTTGGAGCCGACGAAGCCGCTGCAGATTCGTGAGATATGGATTTTTTATCACCTCAGCTAGAAATATGTCTCGGAACTGAATCCACTCCCGATGATTTCCCGCGAAATATTGGAAGCCGATCTGCCCATCGTAACTCCGCAAATTGGAGTTGTAATGAATTATTATTAGCATGGTTGCACGATGTGGCAGAAGAGGTTGGTTATATTACCTTTATTTCCTGGCATAGCCCTGCCCGAACCTTAACGTACACATCTTCAACCTCCTGCTGACGTACAAGATAATCTGCCTGTTGCAACTCATCGCGCGAGCTCTGTTGCAACTCACGAGATTTCAATTCGAGTTTTCCCAAGCCTTATTTAAAATATCGAGGCGAGTCTTAATGATTTCAATGTTCATGTCGTCAAATGAAGTCGATGCTAACCAGTCTGACTGACGCTGAATTTGGGATACAGTATGATTTATATACACTCGTATATTCCTACCCTCTACAACGACTTCGAAACTTCGCTTACCGAATTGTTTATACTTTCTGCGGCGTCCTCCACGCTTATTGCCTCCTTCTCTCTGCTCGTTACGATCTTACGGCCACCACCTGGGAAATTAGAGATTAAAATTGAAAACGCTTAAAGAAAGCGCGGATTGCTTAAGAAGTATTTGTTTTATTCAATAAGTTGCTCTGAAAATATTCGCATAGCACTTCGCAGTATTCGTTAAGGGCTAGCTAAATATTATTCAAGTCACCAACAATTCAAAATTGCCTATATAGCCTAGGAGTAGTACGCTGATACACCTTTCATGAAGGTTCTTGCTCGTCAAATCGTAGTACATTGATAATTATATTTTATTAATAATACAATGGTTGCTTAACAAATGTCCTTAAGTCGCGGATATGTTACGCAGCAAGTCGCGGATGAATTGTTATATACGTCGAAAGTTTACCCCTTAAACCGCAATTAGTATCGCACATCAAATCGCTTATATGCTTCACCTTTATACGTTGGTTATAATGCACGGGGCGAATCGTAACAAATCGTGGCGAATTCGTA
>NW_016229050.1:0-1280 GCF_001687245.7 Rhagoletis zephyria | reverse complement strand
ATTAAACAATAAGTTCACACATACATATGTATATACATATATATCTTTAAATAAGGCTTTATTGTTCAAGAAACCGTAGAATTAAACTATCAGTCAAATTAAGTGGTACCCATTCAATGGGGGCGTAGGTCAATTGAGAGCTAAGTTGAGAGCAGACAAAATTCAAAAACCAAATGTAGCAAAAAGTTTCAACAATTTCAATTAATAAACAAATAAACTAAGCTACTACCATATAACACGAAACACATGTACATATTGTATATGTATGTAAGTACATTAGAGTGCATCACTCTAATCACACACAAAAAACGGCAATGTTTTTTCATTGGAAATATAAAATTTATTACATTATGAAACATACGCCAAAATATTTCGGAAAAATACAAAAATTTACGCACGACCAAAAATCGATTTTTTTTTATACATATGTAAATAAAATTAGTTTTAAAATTTTTTTTTCTAAAAAATTTCCTCAGATGATAGAAGAGTTTAAGCCTAAAAGCTTTGCAAAAAATGTGTAAAAAAATTATCAACGGAATCAAAATAATGTGATTTTTGAAAGTATAGTTAAATCGGTCTAGCTCACGTAAATCGGTGAAAAAACCGTAACACTTTTGATGATGCACCCTAATATACATTTGGATATAATGCAAACATTTTTAATGTTCATACCAACAACTGTAGTTTGCGCGTAGTTCAAAGTGTAGGACGTTAACATTATACAAAGTAAAAGTACATGCGTATGTAAGTACTTATACTACTTATATATATATATATGTATCTACATATGTACATACATACATATTTTTGTACTTCCGACCATTTACAAACTCGTGTAAAACATCAACAACTGTCAAATATTCAAAGTGTTAACTTTTTATCGTTGTTTTTAGTTCCCATAAACTCACGCCGCATACGAAATGATCAAATAGCATAGTTGGTATTTATTGATGCCAGGAATAGAGTGTGAAGCGTAAAAATAAAATTAATATCAAATATTTAGATATAAATGTGGAAAATAAATTATGTGTAAAAAGATGCACAAAAGGAGAGAAAACACAAAAGTACCACCAATAGCTTGAGCGAAAACGAAAAAAAGCAACAACAGCACACTCGCAAATGTTTTATACACGCTTTTGGCACAGTGGAGCTGACGTGTTGGGCTATTTTTAAATTAATTTTTACCAAGGCAATGACGTAATAAAGAACGACAAATGCGACGACGATAATAATGGCGAGCTGGTAGGTATTGCATACTTAAACATACATACATATTTGTA
>NW_016229049.1:0-1280 GCF_001687245.7 Rhagoletis zephyria | reverse complement strand
TTTATTCTGAAAGCACACCTCTTGCTAAGGTATCAAATTATTTGTAATTATTTGTAGAATACAATACATTCTCAAAAAGTTCTTGAAATTAAATGCCTCAAAACCTATACGCTATAAACCGAAAATTTTGAAAACTATCAAATATGGAGTTACAGACTTTGAGTTACTTGTCATTTCGTTATTTTTTAATGCACACTTTTCTTATCAACTACATATGAAGTGTACACACAAGTGCTAAATGCCCATTTAATTTCGAATCAGAAAGATGGTGTGCTTCAAAATTTATAACATAATTAATTGTGCCCCTCTTAAAAATTACATACAAAATTCACTTGTTTTCATTATTTTTTTTTTTNAGTATACGTCAGTGAATTATATCCAAAAGCAACCAGCTTGATTTAGTTTAAAACAGTGAAAATAAAGCTAAGTAACACAAAGGTTACCTGTTTTTAGATTTGCCCATATATGCTAGCGCTAAATGAACGATGAAAACCAAGCCAACATGGAGCCATATTCTGACAAGCTGGTGGAACATAGCAGCAAGTCGTGCAGAAGGATGCTGCAAACTTGCTTATGACTATTGATTCAAATGATTTTGGTCAATTCTTTACCATACCAGCAGTTGTTGGTGCATTGTTCAGACATTACAACTGTGGTGGGATAAAATATCAACCTACACTACTACGAACAGTGTAGTCTAGATTAAGTTAACTGACTTTTGCACGGCCATTTTATAATACTGAAGTTTTTCTACCCCGAAACCAAAATCATTTTTGGTCTTATTTTTCGTGTGAAATATAATTAAGTATTCAACAATTTTTCAATAGTTTTATGATTTAAATATGGGTTACACAGAATTACTGTAAAAGATGCTCAGTGTAAAAATATTAATATTCACCATTTCAGGCTGTTTGAAGCATCGTGAGTTTACTATAAACGCACCACATTTTGTAAATGGCTATACATACATTTGTATATTAGGGTGCCCCATTGAAAATAGATTTACTAATATTACTGGCTGAATCGCGTTGGAACTGTGTATATACGAGTACATAAGTATATACATATGTACATTAGACTGCATCATTCCTCATACCAAAAATTCTGTACTGTGTTTCAATGCTACGTTCTAGCTACTTCAAACTTCCACCTTTTATACTAGAATTGAATGAGCTACAAGGCTATTTGATTGGATTGGACTGAAATTTTTTGACCGACAGCAAAATTTTCATATAGAACCGAAAGAAACAAGACATCAGTCTTATTTGACATAGTCTAAT
>NW_016229048.1:0-1280 GCF_001687245.7 Rhagoletis zephyria | reverse complement strand
AATTTTATAATTTTTTTCCGGCATTTTCCCTAATTACAAGAGAGCTTTATAAAACTTTTATACCACCAAATGTTTATCAAGCTTAGGATTTTGTGTTATCAGGGCAGGCTTATTAATTTAACCAGAGAATATATTTCGTTTATTAAGCTTGCCCAGTNGTATATTAAAAAGTTTTTTTTATATTATTTTTATCAATCAATCAATCAATTTTATAATTTTTTTCCGGCATTTTCCCTAATTACAAGAGAGCTTTATAAAACTTTTATACCACCAAATGTTTATCAAGCTTAGGATTTTGTGTTATCAGGGCAGGCTTATTAATTTAACCAGAGAATATATTTCGTTTATTAAGCTTGCCCAGTGGTTAAAACTTTTTGAATTTTTATTTAAAATTTTCGGTAAGGAATAAGCGAGTGGATGAAAAATATATAATGGTAAGAACAGCCCATATATACATATGTATATGAAAGAATACACACATGCGACGACTGTAGCCATTGTGTGTCACTCCTTTAAATTATAGTTATTTTTTCTTATTGTATTATAAAAATAACGTTCGTAACACTTTAGTAAATATTTATCCGTATATTAACTTAGTATATATTAAAGACTAGATGACCCGGTGAACTTCATATCATCTATAATTTATTTGAATTTCACTTTGAACAATTATAACAAATCTTCAAAAAGCAATACAATGAGATCATTAATACTGCCTGCTGTTATAGCTGATAAATGATTCTACACCTATGAGATGTGTCACGTAGAGTTGTCAAACTATCGATAGCACTATCGATAGAATCGATAGTTTCAATTTTTTAGACTATCAATACTCATTGATAGTTTTTTCTTATACTATCAAAAATATCGATAGTTTAGTAGGACTATCGATCATCTCTCCCAATTTTTTTGAAATTATACATACATATGTTAATCGTAAATCCTGTTTTGTTTGTATAACTTGTGTTTGTTTTTGAACTTTCTAAAAAGAGAAGTATTTTGGCTAGGCAGTTACTTAATTTTGAATGATTATAACTTTTATAAGATAATATTTATTTCACTATGATCCTGTAAAAACAAAGCAACATAACTGATTTGGCGCTATCGATAGTTTTGTTTTTTTCGAGACTATCGTGAATATTGATAGTTTTTCTGAAAACTATCAAAACTATCGATGGTGTGACTATCGATAGTTTGACACCTCTAGTGTCACGCCCCTTTTTACAAACTCATTTATATACATATGGGTGTTTCCATACAGCCGTACGCGACATTCGTAC
>NW_016229047.1:0-1280 GCF_001687245.7 Rhagoletis zephyria | reverse complement strand
AATAAAAATTTGTGACTTGAAGGAAGAAAAAATATATTAAACCCAAACTTGAGTTGACAAACAAATCTGTGATTTTAATAAAAACATTTAAATCGCCACTAAAAGCTGAATATCATTTCATACTTGAAATCGGAGGAAAACTATTCGCGCAACATGAATATCCATTGGATATGGGTAAGAAAATTAAAAACAAAGGTTATGAAATCCAAAAATGTATCTTCCACTTAAGAAACGCAAAAATAGTTAGGAAAATATTTACATAGGTATGTACATATGGTAGTTTATATATGTACACTAGATGGTATCGGAAAAAAACGTTCGCCGTACTCCTCTGAATCTAAAGTATTTTTGCAAGGTAATTTTCGCTTTTTTGGTCGAACGTAGGTTTTTTTTTATCATATTTTCGGCCTATACAGTCGGATCTTAAAGTATGATATATCGAACTTTTCGGATTAAGGATACAATATTTTTGTTCATAGTTTATTGACCTCAACTACCCTGTTCTGGTTGATTATTCCAGTAGAACTATTTATAAAAAAATTTATTGCCGAATAATTTAAAAAGGAAGCATCTAGGTTCGGCCAAATTTTTTTTCTAAACTGCCTTGGAAAAATATTTCTAGAGGCAGGGGTGGTAAGGTCTAATGTACATGTATATGTGCGTAAAAAGAAAATAAAAAAAGTAAGTTTCAGTGGATTTTTTTATTTTATTTTTAAGTTTTCCAGACGCAAATATTTTTTATTAATTCAAAAATAAAACTAGCAAAAAATATATTTACAAATTTTGAAAACAAATATAAAAGAAATAAGTAAAACAAATTAAAGCTATATTAAAAAAATTCAAAAATTAAAATTAAAAAAATATTTATATATAATAAATTGATTATATTAAATATTATATTAGATAAAAAATTAAATAAGAGAAATCAAAAATGAAAACAAAATAAAGTTAAAAAATATGAAATAAAAAATTTAAAAATTTTAATTACAAGTTTTTAATCAAAAAAGAAAATAAAATAATATCAAATTTAAAAAAGCTAAGTAATGTAAAATAAAACCTAACAGTCTTATTATGTATCACGAATGATTCGTCTGCAGAGGAATGCTTCAAAAATTAGTCCGACGGCATCATTCTAGCCCGTTTAAACGCAACCGAGACGATTGCAACGTAATTGATCAAAAGTTAGACGAAAATGAGACGAGGCAGTAAATTTCTGTAAGACTTGAAGCTTCAAATTTAGTATTAAAAAAATTCTATGAAACAAATTGTTTTTTTTTTTT
>NW_016229046.1:395-1280 GCF_001687245.7 Rhagoletis zephyria | reverse complement strand
GTCAAATACTTTTGGTACAGTTGAAATCAGCATGAGAAGTTCTATCGAGGCGCACATTTGGTTTTGCATAGCTAAATGGTTCATATTCTACACTTATACCAAAACTTTGGCTGTGAACAATATTTCTTTTTTTGAACGAGTAGTCTCAGAAAACGCCGCCGCTTCGACGTTGTCGTACCAATGGGAGAGGGTGTTAGTTGAGAGGGTATGTGAAGAGATGCTCCATGTCAGATCACAGAGGAAAAAGTCCATAGTCGGTTAAAATGCTAGTCATTTCGGTGCATAGACCCAGTTGTCATTGGAAGGCCCTTCGATTCCTCAACTTGGTTGTTGCAATTCCCCATGAAGTTTTCGGTGTTTAAAAATATTTGGCTTTGGAGAATTTTCGGTAACAATGAGAAGTTATAACTAGTGAATAGAGACTTAGCGCACATTTTTCTTGGTTTTTAAAAATTACTTTATAATTTAAAGTTTCGCTGTTTTTAGAACAAGAATACCCCTGCGTATTTTGCATGATTTTCTAAATAAAAAAAATAAATGAAATACCGTAAGCAGCAACAGCAGCCACAACAGCTACCTCGACACTTTAAAGGTCATGACTTTGCATATTTATTAAAATAAAAATCTTAATTAATGCGAATGAATATTGAAAACACCAAAAGCAGCAGACACACTCTGAAATTAAGCATAGAACTCATTAGAATACAAATACTAGAATAGCACTAATAAAATGAAAATTGGAAAAAAAGAAGAAGCAGGGACAGCAGAAAAAAAAAAACAAATCATAAATAATAATCAAAAAGCAAAAACTCAGTAAAGCAACAAATCAAACAAAGGAGGAGGCAAATGGACAAGCCCAGCAAAAAAGTAAGAAAAAAAAAAATT
>NW_016229046.1:0-220 GCF_001687245.7 Rhagoletis zephyria | reverse complement strand
AAAAAAAAAAATTGCTATAATAAAGCAGGCGAGAACAACAGACATTAAACAAAGAATCGCGTGTTTGTATGCCAACACCTGTAAATAAGTGTAAAACCAGCCAATAACTATGCCATTAGATATACAATAATTCACAGATTTAACTGATCGGGTTTGTGTGCAAAACAGGTTGCCCACTTTGGTCATCCCGTCCTCGTGTAGCTTAAGGCCACATAACGCT
>NW_016229045.1:0-1280 GCF_001687245.7 Rhagoletis zephyria | reverse complement strand
ATTAGGTACGAATTCGTAAAGTGCGCACAACATTTTTTTTATACAATTAAAAAAATCCGTTAATAAGTAGGTAATCTATTATTAATTTTGTACAGTAAAATATTTACTATTGAAGTAATAAATAAATACAATTTTTCCAAGTAATTCACATCAAATTAAACTTTTTCATTCTAAATGTAGTGAATATACTTACATAAATTCAAATATAAAAGCCGAAAACCATATTGTGATCGTATTGNATTCAAATATAAAAGCCGAAAACCATATTGTGATCGTATTGTGACTCGATTTTGAAACCGCTCTTTACGCGCTACTACGCATACCGTAACTATAAACTGGTGAAAATTATATAAAGTCGTCACAACAAACAAAATATTTAGAAAATACTTTAGATGGCATTCAAAATCTAAATCTTTAACATAAAATGCTTTTTGTATTCCTCAGTTATTATATATATTTATATACGAGTATATATCTTTACTACTAAATACAACATCAAGACAACATCTTTCACGTATGAGTCATTGTGCACTCTAGATGGCATTCAAAATCTAAATCTTTAACATAAAATGCTTTTTGTATTCCTCAGTTATTATATATATTTATATACGAGTATATATCTTTACTACTAAATACAACATCAAGACAACATCTTTCACGTATGAGTCATTGTGCACTCTAGATGGCATTCAAAATCTAAATCTTTAACATAAAATGCTTTTTGTATTCCTCAGTTCTTATATATATTTATATATGAGTGTATATCTTTACTACTAAATACAACATCAAGACAACATCTTTCACGTATGAGTCATTGTGCACTCTAGATGGCATTCAAAATCTAAATCTTTAACATAAAATGCTTTTTGTATTCCTCAGTTCTTATATATATTTATATATGAGTGTATATCTTTACTACTAAATACAACATCAAGACAACATCTTTCACGTATGAGTCATTGTGCACTCTAGATGGCATTCAAAATCTAAATCTTTAACATAAAATGCTTTTTGTATTCCTCAGTTCTTATATATATTTATATATGAGTGTATATCTTTACTACTAAATACAACATCAAGACAACATCTTTCACGTATGAGTCATTGTGCACTCTAGATGGCATTCAAAATCTAAATCTTTAACATAAAATGCTTTTTGTATTCCTCAGTTCTTATATATATTTATATATGAGTGTATATCTTTACTACTAAATACAACATCAAGACAACATATTTCTTTATAAAAAATTTTAAATACACTATTTTCCCCCAATAGATTA
>NW_016229044.1:0-1280 GCF_001687245.7 Rhagoletis zephyria | reverse complement strand
TAACCTATGGTTAGCAATCGACCACCCGCTCGGAAGCGAGCTGGCTGTGAGAACTGGAACCAACAGCAATGGGATGAGTGCTTGGGACCTTTTACGTAAAGATTCAGTTAAATAAATATTAAGTTCAGCCTCGGATGACAAGTCAATTTATATGGGATAATAAGGAATCCATTTGAAAAATTTTGTGAAAATTTTTACATTTTCTTCGAAACGTATTTTCGCAATTTGGCAAACTCCAAATTGATTTTAGACCCATAGTTTCTTTAGAAAATTTGCTTAGAACTACACTGAGGGAAAAAAATATTAAAATCAAATAGAAACGTAATTGATGTTACTATAAACGTCAACGAAAGTATTGTATATTGGTAAATATTCAATTTAATTAAAATGACTGTGCCATATATGTATGTGTGTGCCTATGCCAGCACATTTTCAATACATTTTGAAGTGAGATAGAGAGTTTTTGAACCGATTTCTGATNTCCATTCAGCATTCGATATAAAGTATTCATTTTTACTATGCATTATTTCTCTCAGTGTACATGTTAAATCTTCCTGTACTATACGCGCATTGTAGAAAAAAAAATCGGAATATTGGAAGTGTCCTGAAGAGAACCACAGTTTTCCGATCGAAAGATATTGGTTTTCAAGAATTTTATACCATTTATACGAAAATTTGTTTTTCCCCATATAAAATACTTGGAAAACTTTGAGCGTTTTGATCACATCTTAAATATCTTTTGATTTCAAATTAAAAACATATATATAGGATATATATGTATAAGTGGGTTGTACCGCGCTTTTTTCCAAAATTCCATAATAATGTTATTTCTTTTCAAGGGATTGTAGTTAGTATCAATTTTGAGTAGATTAGCATCCTTAGATGTAAGTAAGTAAGTTCAGAATACGATTTTTTTTGCCATCGTCAACATCTCGCTCATCTGCACCCATGCCCCGACGGAAGAGAAGTATGAGAATCTCTTCTATGCGCGCTTGAAGCGGACGCACGAGCGCTGCCCCCCGCCACGATATCAAAATCGTGCTTGGCGACTTCAATGCCCGTTCCTATTTTAGCCACGGTGTATATAGATATTATCGCGGAAAATTAAGGTGAGATAACCCAAAACTGTATCTGCTCAAAATACGATTTTACCCAAAATTAACTGATTGTGCCTTATATATGTATACCTTAAGATCTGAAAACGTTGGAAAATGTACAATTATATAAATAATATTTATGTCAACTTTTTAATCCCTGCACTTTTCTACAATCTGTAGTTC
>NW_016229043.1:263-1280 GCF_001687245.7 Rhagoletis zephyria | reverse complement strand
TACATTTAGCCGGAATAGACAAAAACGCATTTTTGTAATTTTTAATGGTGCGAAGTCTGCATCGAGGTCACGAAAAACATGACATTACTAAAACCTTATTAAAAAATGAGGAAAACATATAAAGCAGTGGAAAAAATTGGTGGATGTTCAGCCTCCATAATTCGAAACACGTTAACGTACCAAAATAAACCTGAAAAACGGGGTGGTAAGCAGGAATTATCATTATTAAATATTCGAAGACTCGTCCCACAATGTCAGCTTTAGAAAGTTTGGATAACCTAAAGTTACCATGTAGTGTTCACACAGTAAAGAGACAGCTCCAAGAACGCAAACTTTGTGCTAGAAGTCCACGTAAAGTACCGCTTTTGACAAAAAATTATGTGATACGCAAACTAGATTTTGCCAAACAACACCCGCGATGGCCTATTCGGAAGCGGGGAACATTCTGTGGACGGCTGAGTCAAACATTTTTATATACGGTGGTAAAGGCTCGGCAGTTCGTAAGGCGCCGCCCAAATATGGAATATCATTCAATGTACACTGCAAAGACGTTGAAGCATGGAGGCCAGTATTATGGTATGGGGATGTTTTTTTCATATCATGGTGTGGGGCCCAATATTTTGGATAAAAACTATCAAGGACCAGAATAAGTACGTAAAAACCATAAAGGATGTTATGCTTCCATTCGCTAAAGAGAAAATGCCACTCAAATGGGTACCAGAGCAGGATAACGACCCGAAGCATACAAGTAAGCTAGCAAAATTGTGGTCTCGGGACAACGGAATTCAAGTCCTAGAGTGGCCAGCTCANCCAATATTTTGGATAAAAACTATCAAGGACCAGAATAAGTACGTAAAAACCATAAAGGATGTTATGCTTCCATTCGCTAAAGAGAAAATGCCACTCAAATGGGTACCAGAGCAGGATAACGACCCGAAGCATACAAGTAAGCTAGCAAAATTGTGGTCTCGGGACAACGGAATTCAAGTCCTAGAGTGGCCAGCTCAATCTCCTGAC
>NW_016229043.1:0-177 GCF_001687245.7 Rhagoletis zephyria | reverse complement strand
TTGTGCTAAATTTTTGTATTAATATTAACATTTTAATACAAATTTAAAACCTTTTGTTATGTACTACTATTTTTCTGCTCGCAGTAGTTTCCATGAAAACACATCTTACATGAACTAATTTTTTTAGAGTTTATGTAAATAAAACTCTTTTGACCCAAAATTTAGTTATGAAATCGT
>NW_016229041.1:0-1280 GCF_001687245.7 Rhagoletis zephyria | reverse complement strand
AATTTAGGGGCGGACATTAGCAACTTTTTTTTTCGACCCAGTCTAGTACACACCTTTTGTTGATGGTGTTACGTACAAAGTATGTTTGATAATATTTTTAAAAGAGAAGCAAATGAGCAGCACGTTTCACTTGCACTTTGTTATATTTAATTTTAATGAGGTACAAAACTTTAAACCAAATTTTTTTCTAAAGGCGTGTCAACCGTTCGTGTCCGTACAACTTTTTGTTTGCTCTCAAAATATTTTTGCTGGAGAGGGTGCTAAAGTACGGTTAACCGTTTAGTTCGGCACATTTTATTTTGTTCTGAAGCAAACAGCTGATGATGATGTCGCCTACATACGATTTTGAGGGCAAATAGCTCATGCAATTCGCTGCAAACGCATATAAAGGAGAACGCGGCAACCCAAATCATCAAGTCGTTCGTACAGAAAATCTAATTCAATTTGATTCGAGCAGAGTGTTCAGCACATTTTTGTCGCGCTCTCAGTGGGACACAGTGGGAAAGGAACGCGTAAAATTACTAGCAAAAAGTGTCCGGACACGAACGGTGAATCCGCCTTAAAGATTCTGATTAAAAACTTTGGTGAAACATTGATGAATTAATTTCTATAGTTTTTTTAAAGATTTATATGGTTTTTACAGTAAAAGAGCATTACTTCCATAAAAAATTAGAAAGATAAAATAAACAAAAGATAAATAGCCAAACGTTGCTAAAATTTCGAGTCCTTATTTATAACTGTATGTAGNATCATATACCAACATCACTTAAAACTGGTTCATAGGCATGCCATTTTAATGAGCTGTTAAGGCATCGAAATACCGAACACTGAATACGGGACAAATACAGAACTGAAAAGTAATACAGAATATTTGGCGTTCCGTATAAAATAAAGAAATTACCAGGACGATTGGTCAAAAAAGAGGACTGTCCCGTATAATACAGGACGGATGGTCACCGTAGGTATATTTAAATATTCTTTTGGTTGCCACCCCCAAATCGGACACTTGCAGTTATTGCTTTAGTTAATTCGAGTGGGTGTTGACTTATTTAATGTTTTGTTGCTTCGTTTAGTTTCCTTTGCTAACGAAAGAATACGGCGAGGCGGTCTTTTAAATAGTTTCGTGTATTTTAAATACTGATATACCCGAACGATGATGCATATAACAACATCAAGTATAGGGATTTTATTGAATTAGCTGATATTAACAGCGAATTTTGCCTTTTTTATTATTCAATCTTAATCTCTATTAGTTCATATCTAGTTCTTTAACTTAACTT
>NW_016229040.1:0-1280 GCF_001687245.7 Rhagoletis zephyria | reverse complement strand
TGCGAGTTCGCACCAGCAATCATCGAATTTACGTCCCAAACATATATAATATTCAAATATCCATACTAAAAGGAAAAGTAGTGAACAGCTATAATCTGCTTTCTCATCCGGGATGGAAGAGAAAGGGGATTTCTGTAAAGGGTTTGACTTTTCAGAACACATGACTATGCCATCGATTTCACCGTCGATAAATGTGATTAGAATTATATTTGATTTTCAACACATTTATCGATACAACAAAGTATTGATACCGCTTTATATCAATAAAAAGTTGACCTCTACAGCTCAAAATCTGTTTTTATCCAAATTTTGAGTTTCTGGCTAATTGCACATCGAAAATGTTAGGTTTTGAGCAGGCTTTATTTCTAAATTACATTTAGGAGAATTTCCACCGTTTTAAAAAGTCGAAATCAATTTGAATTAAAGGAATTAGGTAACTAATATATATGTATATCAAAATATATTTATATNTCCGAAGAGGGTTTCGTCGATATTTTTGCAAAACCGCCTAAATCGCCGTTGTGATAAAAATGAGATTCGATAACCCTGAACTCCAGGCATGGAGATTTATGCATAGAAATCGTAAAATCGTTATTAAAACAACATATTTGTAAAATAATAGCTAGAGAAAATACCGCCTATCAAAGCAATGCATTCAAAGAAAAAGCATTTCTTCGCTCTCCTGTAAAATTTGAGTGCCAGAAGATAAGCGTTGTTTTTTCAAAAACGTTGACGGTTTGCACTTGTTTTAAAAGTCGAATTTAAATAAAATATGCAGAAGTTATGTGAAACGTTAAGTGGGGATGTCAAACGAAAGAGTTTTGAGAAATCACTAGTTTAAATATTTTGAAGTTTGAAAAGGGTTGCCACCTATTAAAAAAGTCAAATTCAACTTAACTCATCTGTTAATTGACATATGTATCAAAATTGCATATGAAAAAGGTTTAAGAAGGTTTTAGTTTGAGAATACTTCAGAAGAGTGTTGCCACCTGTTTGAAAGGTCGAATTTGGTTATATGAAAAAAAAACAAATATGGGTGTCACGCGAAAGAGTTTTAAGAATCTTATGAGGTGTTTGAAGATAGTTGCCAGCTGCTGAAAAAATAGCAAGTAAGAAAGTCTAAGTTCGGGCGGAGCCGAACATTAAATACCCGGCGCAAATACTAAATATATGATGTTCACCTTTCCGAAAGCTACCGCTACATGGTAAGCCACGGTGTATCCATTTTGACTAAATTAGCGTCCTTAAGTTTCAAAATATTGACGTTTCAAGCATTTCTA
>NW_016229037.1:0-1280 GCF_001687245.7 Rhagoletis zephyria | reverse complement strand
GAAGCGGCCGAGCTTGCTATTATTCGGCACTGCCAAGAAGAAATATTTGTAAAAGAGATAAGGCGTCTAAGGGTGAAATAGTTAAACGCGAAAGCATACTCTACAAGTGTTCGCCGTATATAGACGAGATGGGGGTACTTAGAGTACGGGGCAGAATAGACATGGCGGAGGATGTCGCATTTGAGGTCAGACGACCCATAATATTACCACGCAACAGTCGAGTAACTCATCTTATCACCGACTTTTACCACCGCCAATTCCACCATCACCACAACGAGATAGTAGTTAACGAAATGAGACAGCGCTATTTTGTTCCAGGTCTAAGAGCATTGGTTGGAGCCACGGCGAAATCATGTCAATGGTGCCGAAATCGTCGCGCCATTCCGCGTCCCCCAGAGATGGGTCATCTGCCGAAAGAGAGATTTGCGATATTTGCAAGGCCTTTTACAAACACGGGCATTGACTTCTTCGGGCCTTTCGAAATAGCAGTAGGCAGACGTCGAGAAAAACGCTGGGGTGTTCTCTTCACGTGCCTGACGATTCGGGCAGTGCATATTGAGCTCTCCCCTTCGCTTTCAACTGATTCGTTTCTTCTGACTCTTAAGCAATTCATGGCACGTCGCGGCGTTCCAAAGTGTATATGGTCTGATAATCGGACAAAAATTCCGTTGGGCTAGTCGCGTTCTTCAAGAAGAAATTCAACGGTTATCATGTGGAGAGGTGCAACGCCACCACCCGAAAATCAAATGGAATTTTATACCCCCCGCTGCACCTCACATANACTCTTAAGCAATTCATGGCACGTCGCGGCGTTCCAAAGTGTATATGGTCTGATAATCGGACAAAAATTCCGTTGGGCTAGTCGCGTTCTTCAAGAAGAAATNGGGCTAGTCGCGTTCTTCAAGAAGAAATTCAACGGTTATCATGTGGAGAGGTGGAACGCCACCACCCGAAAATCAAATGGAATTTTATACCCCCCGCTGCACCTCACATGGGAGGGTCATGGGAGCGAATGGTTAGGTCGGTCAAATCAATATTGATGGACATTCTAGAAAAGGGTAATCTGCGAGAGGAAGCACTTCGAGCGACTTTAGCTGACGTGGAACATATTTTAAACTCCCGTCCCCTAACTTATGTGCCTCTGGACACCTCGGAAATGGATGCTTTAACACCTAACCATTTTCTTTTAGGCAGCTCAAGTGGTAATCGCGACAGCGACGAAACCAAGGGAAATGGTCCTACACTTACCAAAATCTTTCGTATCTCAAATCAGATTGCGG
>NW_016229036.1:0-1280 GCF_001687245.7 Rhagoletis zephyria | reverse complement strand
TACGGGGGTTAAGGATTTTTAAGTTTATCACCTGTTTGATTTTAAGTTAATTATCAAGAACTATGAAGAAGTGTCTTTCGGAAGTAGGCATCGATTGTTTGTATCTTCATAGCCAGGGAGATGATCTAACCCCAAACAGCGACCCCACCCATAAGTCTGCCAGTGGCCCCCATACGAAGAAGCTAGTGGTTCTCCTAAATTTTTGTATCAGCATTGAAGTGGATTTAATTAAACCCAAATAAGANCGTTTTTTTTTTATATTTTTTCATTAAAATGCAAATTAGGTAGCTTTGTACATATTTCCACTAGTAAATTAGTTGGAATAAAAATTGGTAGCAATTTTTGGCTAACCCAAATTTTCATTGCCCACATTTAACACTCTACAATGACCAAAACTAAATTTGATATTTTTTTTTAATTTCTGGTTCCATTGTATCTAAAAATATTTGTTCCACAACATGGTGGAATTATACCAGGCGAAGTAATAGGAGCGGGAAGAAATCCAAAAATACAACAACAAAATGTTTAAGCTTTTGTAAAATTTTACGATTTTAAGCCTTTATTTAACATCTTGTGAATCCCCTATACGAGTTGCTGAAACCGCCGAAAATTAATTTGTCTAAAAAGAACCGATGAAGTAGAACGAGCAGATTGGTTGAATGTTTTACTTTACCAAAGAAGAACTACTTGAAAGACCCTTCAAATGGGAAGTGGTACAGCGTCAGATTCAATAAGCGAACTGCGTACGCATATTTTGATTAGTAACACTAAATTAAGGTGTACTTTTAATAAAAGTTTATTTATAACAAACAAATGCTTCAAGTGTAATTTTAACAGCCCATATAAAATATATACATAAAACTTGACACACAGAGATTTCAGTTACGCCGGCTTTTTTTTTCTCGCTTTTTCATAATTTTTGTTTTTATGGTAATGAGGGGCGGGTGTGTAATCGTTTTCCAGTTCAATATTCATAATTTTTTTTGGGGTATATACGATTTTTGCGAAATAAAAACTTGATTATGGTATTTTGTAAAACACAAAAACGCTTGCAACAAAACCTGTACAAAATTGTATTTAATTATGAAAAATTGATTTTTTTAAACAAAAAAAATGCTGAATCGCATTTGAATGAAATAAAGGTATGTAAATAAATATGTATGTGCATATCGCATACGTTCTTTATCTTGTACATATGTAATAAATAATCAAGTACCAAGAATTTTGGATTTCACTAACTACCGAGTATGATAGTATTTGCATATTTTAATTGTGCTAGA
>NW_016229035.1:0-1280 GCF_001687245.7 Rhagoletis zephyria | reverse complement strand
CGATAACAAAAGCGATAAATATCGATACCAAAATCGATAAATATCGATACCAAAATCAACAAATATTGACAACAAAATCGATAAATATCGATAAATTTCGATAACAAAATCGATAAATATCGATAAAAAAATCGATAAGTATCAATAACAAAACCGATAAATATCGATAACAAAATCGATAAATATCGATAACAAAATCCATAAATATCGATAACGAAATCAACAAATATCGATAACAAAATCGATAAATTTGGATAAAAAAGTCGATAAATATCGATAACAAAATCGGTAAATATCGATAATAAAATCAATAAATATCGATAATAAAATCAATAAATATCGATAAAAAAGTGGATAAATATCGATAACAAAATCGGTAAAAAAGTCGATAAATATCTATAACCAAATCGATAAATGTAGACAACAAAATCGAAAAATATCGATAACAAAATCGATAAATACCGATAGCAAACCCGATTAATATCGATTACAAAGTCGATAACAAAATCTATAAATATCGATAACAAAACCGATAAAGATGTCGATTATTTCATCGATAAGTCTCGAGAATCCCGAAAATCTCTAAATTTCCGAAATAGTTCCCAGATTGAGTCTGTGTCTCTCTCTATATCCTTTCCTCTTTAATTACCTTTATTTTAATCTTTCTTCCCCAATCTTCATCTTTGCTTTTATCGGTATCCTCCTCTTTGTCTTTACTTTTATGTTTATCATTTCCTTCATCTACATATTCCCCTTCACCTTCGCCCTTATATATATAAGTAAAGCGTTTAAATTTACCTTGGTCTTCATTTTTGCCTTTATCTTTACGCATCTTTGTTTTTGTTTTTATTTTTACCTTTGCCTTTATCCTTTTCTTTATCTATGTATATACGTACTCACCTTTACTTTCATTCTTGTATTGGTCTTTTTCTAAGTGTTATTCTTTAACCTTTTATTAGTTGTATACCATATGCATACACACAAGAAGCACTTGTTTCAGCTCCAACCATCTACGTTGCACCATTTCCGTTGCATCATTTCCGTTGCACCATTTCCGTTGCGCCATTTCCATTGCACTATTTCCGTTGCACTATTTCCGTTGCACTATTTCCGTTGCACCATTTCCGTTACACCATTTCCGTTGCACCATTTCCATTGCACCATTTCCGTTGCACTATTTCCGTTGCATCATTTCCGTTGCACCATTTCCGTGTGCATTTTCCGTTGAATCTGCCAATTTACTCCCAACAAACCAACCGCCGCTAAAGAAGTTTCACTTC
>NW_016229034.1:0-1280 GCF_001687245.7 Rhagoletis zephyria | reverse complement strand
TATCGTTATACTTACCGACGCATCATTGATATAAATCAATTATGTATTTACAAAAAAAAACCTGGTTCTGTATTTTTTCTCTCATCAAAAAACCCATTTCATTGCAATAGGGCGAACGCTTTTTGCCATCGCGTATCGCAATTTAGTTTTGATATGTATACTTTATTTTAATTGAACCTAATTAATTTTTTTATATTTCTTATTTTTTACTTTAATTTCGTTTATTTAATTTAATTTTATATTTTAATTTTATTTTTTTGTCGTCCATTTTATTTGGCCGCAAGCATTTTATTTTATTAAATAGTTATAGTTAATAATAAAAAAAAACTGTTTAACAATAAGTACACATGTTTGAAATTCACTACTTTTTTGCACATACGAAAATATAAATTATTATTTTTTTTTAATATTGTATTATGTGTTGTTTTAAACAACTAGTATGGCTTAGCACACATTTTATTAAAATAATAATTCTTTTGAAAAATCTTTTTTATATACCTTAAAACCGAGAGTTTAATTGAAAAAAAAAAATGTTATTTGGTTTAATATTCAACTGACATTTATAAACCATTACATGTAAGTATTGAAGACTAAAATGAATAAAAGTTCAAAGGAGTAGAAATAATATTTTGGGTGCTTGCCGTAATTTAAATAAAAAATCGTCGCTAATTTTGAAAATTATCATCAAATGAGTTTGGATACAATTACTTTGTTGTTTTCATATTACAACTACATACAATAAATCTCTCCAAAACTTTTGCGGAAGTGGCAGTCTTTTCGTATGTATAGTATATGTAAATCCGATTTGTTCCAGTTACGGATAACCGACTGTCTTGGGAATGATCCTTGTTGTGTCTTCGACGACAGGCCCATAAAGGTCCATTTCGGTAACGGCTTTAATTTGTATGCTTACAGCGCATGTTTTCGTGGGATGCCCTTGTATTACTATCAGCACCTAATGAGTATAACAACTAAAGTCCAACCATAGAGCGTTTCGCAGTCACAAATCCCACAAATACTTACCGCAACAGGCGCTTCCAGCACACGCCAGTATACACTGCAGTACATTACCAGTATGCAATAATTAACAAGTCCATTTTTTATTCAGAAGAATGTTAAGCATTTTATTTATTAATAAACACTAGGATCTTGTATCGCTTTACATTGCGACTATAATAGTCAAGTAATACAAACGAGCTTAAACTGGAGAAAATATTGAATTCAGCAAAATTAATAAACCAAAAAAACATTCTTCAAGTACATACATACATACATACATA
>NW_016229033.1:0-1280 GCF_001687245.7 Rhagoletis zephyria | reverse complement strand
CGCGAGTATACCCCACGTACTAATAATAATAATAATAATAATAATAATAATAATATAATTCATTGTGAAACATAATTTGATAAACTATATTTCCGAAAGTTCGGAGAAAAATTAATTTTTTAACACGCCAATGGAAAAATCGATTTAAAAAAGTAGCCACTTTTTAATTTTCTGCGTTATAGGAATANGTGGAAAAAGATAATCGGAGGTGAAATGAAATGAAATGAAATGAAATATGGATCATTGATATTCGAAGTGATGCTGAATAATATCGAGTCCTACCTTAATCACCGCAGAGTTCAAACAAAAAGCATCAACTAGCAAACTGCGATTCAAAATAAAAATAAGTCGTCTAATAAGAACTCTTCTGATATTTACCATCATCTTCGACATCGCTTGTTCTTTCCCAACTGCCATGCCAAAATTCATGTCATTCGATCGTCAAAATTTTGGCACCTTAAGGGAGAATCCTGTTTTGTTAGGCAAACAATTTACGTTCTTTAGGGATTTCTTTTTTTTAAGAAAAACAAGATTGAGCGCACCCATTTTTTATGTTTTTTTATGATGAAATTCGAAGAGTGCCTCGCCGCTCAAGTTGCCCATTGGGGGAAGAGATACAGGTCGCAATTTTTAAGTAACATCTTGGCTTCTTCTGCCTAAATCAAAAAAGGCTAATAGAAGTTGAAAAATTCTAGCTTTTCCGGGCTTAACCACAAAAATGTTTGTTTTTGGGAAAAAATCTTTTCAATTAGCTATAAAAATTGTAGTTTAATATTTTTTTCAAGATTTTTTTTTGTGCAAGTAGAAGATAATTTAATACTGAAACAATTTTTTTTGTGTTTTTACAATCACGTCCGCAAGTTGGACGAAACTTGTACATTTGGCTCACGGGCACAAAAATAAGCTTCGATGAACAAGAATTGATCGGTAGACCAGCCGAAACCCGAAAATATTAAACTGCAAAGGTCAAAAGTAATGCCAGTGCTTGCTTTTTTTTCCTAGTCCAATTAGACTCCCAAACCGTCCATACGCAATTCTGTTCTGATGTTTTGAAGCAGTGTGTGCATGGTATTCACATTCTAGTATCAAGCACTTTCTAAACTCACCTGAATTGGCACTCTGTGATTTCTCTCTATTGGAAAAATGCATTTCGCCATGCAAGAACATCTCTCTCTCTCTATGCAGACGAATTGATTGACGAACCTGCCTGATACTTTTTCAATAGAAATTGTGCTTTTGTGCGAAAACTTTGCATTCCTTAAACACTGTGCTATTCACTA
>NW_016229031.1:0-1280 GCF_001687245.7 Rhagoletis zephyria | reverse complement strand
TTTATCATCTTTAATACGCCATTTCGGATTTATTGTTAATTGCCTGGCAGAAGCAAAATAAGAATGAAAGTTAAAGCTTGTAAATAAAAAGAAAATGAAGGAAAAGTGTTTTGGTTTTGTTTTTGTGTAGAAAAACTGCGATCAAGGGATCTAAGAAATGTCAACGAAAACACTAACAACCGGTGTGAACGGCCTACAGCCCACAATCCCAAAACTCGTTTTGAAAGTGTTTTCGTTGTCGGTCAGAACATGGTATAACTTTGTAATGTACATTTACGATTCGACACGATACAAGGGTTCGGTACTCGATTCCAAAAAAATATATTTTGACAATTTCCGAGTAAAAAGTATCGGTATCGAATGGCAAAATCCAAGTTAAAAGTTTTTTCTAAAGATTCGAATTAAAAAGTTTTCAGCTAAGGTGAAACCTTGCAGATTTTTTTAAATTTTTTAAAAAAGTTTGATCCGAAACCTGAGATCCACCACATTTTTTCTAAATCTACCACATCTTTTTCCAGAATCTACCACATAGAATTTTTATTAAGTCCGATCACTGATTAGAATGCCCAGCACTTATAAGTATGTAGAAATGTAATACATTTACATATGCAAATGCTATACGTTGGATGTTTTGCGCTTTATTGCAGTAAAATACTCTTAGGGAGAAATTAATTAATTATTAGAAATACATACCATTTAGGTGTTGTGTTTAGGAATGTCGATTTAAATAAGTAAATATAATACAAACGGTATCATAAGTGCAAGTCTTAATTCCATTATTGATGTCTGCACTCTGTATTGCGTACTTAATCATATTGTAAGTTAAATAGTCAACATGTATATCGTCGTTTAAAGTACAAAACCGCGTATCAAGAAAATGCAAAACCACGTATGTGAGGTTGCATAAATTATTTTTTTAGAGAGTAAAAACACTCATATTTCGAAATGGTTCTCCTTTTTATAAAGAAATCGCATTTCTGGCTAGTATATTTCAGGACGAATGGATAAGGATTGAGCCAAGAGCTTGTGTGAGAAAATCCAATTTTTGGCAGCCAATGTCAGTTACGCGGTTTCGCAGAATGACGATATGCGGTTTTGTACCTTAAACGACGATATACATACATACATACCACTTGTATAGACCAACGGTAAAAATGGTTATCTCTGAAACCACTAAGTAATTTTGCTAAACTTCTAAGGTTTCATTTTGGAGAAATAATTTTTATTTGCTTTTACGACCAAAGATAAAACTTCAAATGAATTGATCGTTATATTACTTA
>NW_016229030.1:0-1280 GCF_001687245.7 Rhagoletis zephyria | reverse complement strand
TCCCAGGGGAATGCATGCGCTGTGTCTCATAAATTAGTCTCTTTGGACCTAAGAAGATATTTTCAAATTATTTTTACTTTAACCCTTAGCTGGTTTAACCCTTAGTTGGTATCAAGTTACGTTGTTGGTATCGAGGCTCCATTTGGACGCCAATTGAATATAAATAAAAATGAAAATAAATAGTGTTATATATGTACACAAATTGTGGAAAATGTCTTAGCATTTAAAATAATAATCTTTTTCCGAAATAATGCTATTACTTAGTCTTTGATTTTGAGTAAATTTTGTTTAGTAGGTGGTGGGGTCCATTTGAACCCCACGGTACCAGTTACAGGTTAAACATATCCAAAAAAATGTTTGAGAAATATCAAAAAGGGCATTTTCATCAACGGGTTTCATTAGAAGTACTTTATCTGGTACACATGTAGCTACATAAATGATCCAGCACTGTAAGATATCCTACCAGCCTGACTGCAGAATTCCGCGTAGTTATCGTAACGTTGGTTTACCTTTATCTACGCAAGCTATATAGCACGAGGCTACAATTCGAAACCTATGAGAGTGGCCAAAGCTACCTTCATACCAAAGCTAGGCAAGGCCTCATATGTTCCCCATAAGAATTTCTAACCTATCATTTTCTGCGTCATTTGAGAGACTGATCTACATATAAGGAGAGAGGTTCCTTAAATCACAGGTCATAGCGGTATAATAAAGTTAAGTCATAGTTTCAGTGATCACTACGCAACCACTCCCGCAGAAGGACCAGGTTGTCGAGCCTTATTTGACCTTTACGCCAATAGCTGAAAAATTTTACGAACATCAAGAGCAACATACTCGAGTATGCACAACATGGTATGTATGTAGTATTTCATATGGGAAATGACAGTCGCCGCATCCAAGGACACTGACACCACTGGTAACACTGTATATGTACGTCATTTTTTGAGAGTTTTATTTTTCGCAGGCTTTACAGCAGAATTTTTTCGTCATACGGGGCGGACTTTCATACAAAAAAGAGAGAATGTAAATATCCCACCACTACCATGACCATGATCAGGCGGCAATCATAGTTTATAGTTTGGTCGAGGTCGGCTAGAAAAGGCCTGACCTCTCTCGATTGCATTAGATTTCCTTGTTATCAAGCTTCAAGCCGATGAGTCATCTCAAGTAGCACACTGGTGTATAAATTGATGTAAACTTATGGATTTTGGTATAAATCTGATTAGGTTAAATAAAATAAATATAGTTTAAAAAAACTAAAAAACACGCTTTTAAAGCAT
>NW_016229029.1:0-1280 GCF_001687245.7 Rhagoletis zephyria | reverse complement strand
GGTATCGATAACAATATCGATTATTATATCGATAACAATATCGATTATTGTATTGATTACAATAGCGGTTATTTAATCAATAGCAGTATCGATTATTTTATCGATAGCAATATCAATTATTATATCGATAAAAATATCGAGTTTTATATCGATAACAATATCGATCTTCATCCTCATCCTTTTCTTCATATTTATCTTTATTTCTGCATATTCCTCTTCACCTTTACCTTAAAGTGTTTAAATTTACTTTGATCTTCGTTTTTGCCTGTATCTCTAGGCATCTTTATTTTTGTTTTTATTCTCAAACCGCTAAACCGCTGAGAACCATTTCCATGTGCATTATTCCCCTTGAGTTTGACAATTTACTCCCAACCAACCAACTGCCGCTAAAGAAGTTTCACTTCATAAATTCAAGAAATGTTTTTACCCTTTCAGTTACCCTAATTCTTATGTATCCGTCATTGTCGCCATTTTCGTCTTTATCTTCACTTTGTCTTCTTTTTTTACTTCATCTTCATATTTATCTTTATTTCAAAGCTTAATTTCAAATGCGAAGTGAAACAACATGCGAAACATGTCAAATTGAACATGTTGCAGCAACATCTATACACAAATGCGGAAATGTTTAAACGACGGTTTAGGCCGTAATTTAATTTAAATAATACGCGGAAATGAGTAAACTGATATCCATGGAAGTTGTCAGACGGATAAATTATGATCTAAAGCTCTCATGATGACATACCTCTTGAGGCATTTGCCACAGTAACGAGAAGTGGTATTTTATCAAGGTCAGGTTACTAAATTTGAATTGGAAATATTAGAACACCCCGTGGCACCTCCAAGAAGGTGACACGTTCACACGTCGTATCCCTGGAATCATTTTAAGGTAAACTTAGAGAGATTGATATCTTTCGTACGCCTAGCGCGCAGACGGGAGTGAAACCAGGGTATAAGCTAGTCTATATATATAATACGCGAAGGGATTTTTGTTTAGGACAAAAGATCTGCACCGTTCGGTCGATTTTAAAAAATGAGGTGTCAAATTAAAGCGCTTGGCGTGTAGATGTGCAAACTGGTTTTATTTTTTCGAACAGAGTTGCANGATTTGCCGCTATTTAAACTCGACCGCGTGGTTGTTTTGTCAATTCTATACATCCGTTTGCTTATTTGCTTTTTTGTATTGTTTCAGGCAGGCTCTTCCTAAACTANCTTGAGCTTTGTACCACGATTATTTATTAGGAAAAATTGAAAAGCAACATAGTCTAAGCGGTAGAAGTTAT
>NW_016229028.1:0-1280 GCF_001687245.7 Rhagoletis zephyria | reverse complement strand
TCTCAAGTAGGATGGGACAGGCAATCACTTACTTTCTAAACTTGCAAAAGAGTGAATGCAAAAGTACGTTTCTACAGCCATGCAGAAATACATATATACATACATATGCAAGTATGCATTCATGTTTGCTTGTAGGTACATTAGGGAGCGTCACCAAAAAGCTCGCGGTTTTTTCAGCGAAATTATAAAATGTATTATATTTATGGATATTCGCCAAAATTTTTAGAAAAAATATTATACGTGAGCTGGGCCGATTTGAAAATAACTCTATAAATCGAGATTATTATAAATAAAATGAAATATTTTTCCACAAAATCACCTCACATGGTGGAGGATTTAAGCTAAAAAAATTTTTGGACATTTTATCGAGGAAAATTTTTTTAAGTATTTTCAAATCGGTATAGCTCACGTAAATATTAATATTTTTCGAAATATAATAAATTTTATATTTTCGATGGCAACACAGTTACATTTTTTGTGTATGCAGCATGTGCACCCTAATATACATACGTCCGTATTTGTATCACCCATCAATTTCTTGACTGAAGTGGACATATTCAGAACATGTTGCTGTGCTGTCAATGGCTATCAGCGACGGCAACAGCAAAAATTTGCCCAAGAAAAAACTACTGATTTGTTCGATGCCCATACGCATACTGTATATGTACTTACATATGTACTTGCGTATTAATGTCTGCGCGTTGATAAAGCAACGCGGAAGGATCTACCTTAGCCTGTTGTGGTTAAGAATAAAAATGAATAAATGCATGAGTACATATGTACGGCTGGCTGACTTACAATCAAATAGCACGCCTTTGGCAGTTGTTGTAAATTTTTTACTGTTAAAATATTTATGCTCGCACGCACGTGCATATGTTTGCGTAAATATACTACAACTATGTTGACCCACTTAGCGACAGCTTTGCAATTAAATTTCCATTCACACACGTGTGGCATACACAGCAACCATGGCTAAGAATAGCCAAAAAGGCCTACACCAAAATAATGAAAGCATGTGCGTAAATTTGGCACAAATTAATATGTTAATATGTATTTATGTTGCGAATATGTATTCACGAATTTTCACTGTGTACTTTTTTGTTTAATTTTTTAATTGTATATTTCTTTGAAGAGTCAATGCACATTTTTCAATTGTATGCCAATTCTTTCGTTGGGCGGACATCAATTTAAGTATTTAAAAGTTTTTAATTGTACTAGATTGGCCTCTCCCACTTCGCTAAGTGTACGAAATTTCTGCGCGCTACATTAGGACTAATTTA
>NW_016229027.1:0-1280 GCF_001687245.7 Rhagoletis zephyria | reverse complement strand
TATAACGGTAAATTTCAGAAATGCTTGAAACTTCAATATTTTAAAATTTAAGGGCGCTAATTTACTCAAAATTGATACACCCCGGCTTACTACGTACCGGTAGCTTTCGGAAAGGTGAAAAACGTATGTTTAATATTTGCGCCGGGTATTTAATGTTCGGCTTCGCCCGCACTTAGACTTTCTGACTTGTTTTTGAAAGAAAATCTAATTTTTAAAATGTTACCTCAGACAAAATTAGGGGGTTTTTCGATAAATTTTAAATGATTTCGTTTTGACAAGAAGACATTTTCTTCACCTGACATACCATTTCGTCTAGCAAGTATTACCTACCTACACTGTTCGGCAGTCGGCTGGGAAATTGATGAAACTAAGTATTTCTGAAAGTTTGGTTTGTATGTATATAGAAAAGTAATTTCTCAGTTTTCCCAGGTTGGTGATTTTAAGCGTTTTTTTTTCAATTGAAGTTGGTGGTGGCAGAGCAGCTTTTAAAACAATTAAAAGTGATTACACCCGGAAAAAGTCAGCTAAATATATTTCTCTCAACACATGATTTGGTTATGATTACGAAATCATGTGTTGAGAGATATACATATTTTTAGCTGATTTTTTTTTTTTTTATTGGGTGTACAATCAAAATGTTTTAAAGTTTAAAATTCATATTTTCATCTTTGAATCGCAGTTTAATCGATGATTATTCATAGAATGGCGCGCCTGGTTTTTTGTACTTTCCTGATTTATTATAACCACCTTTCGATGACATTCCACAAAGTACACTGAGAAAAGAGTTTANTTACATTATTTGGTTATAGTTACCAAATGATGTGTTGAGAGAAATTTATTTAGCTGACTTTTTTCTATGTGTACCTACACTGAGAAAAAAGTTTAGTTACATCAACTAAGTACCTATGTACGTATGTTTCCCGCAATACATGATTTGGTTATATATTTAGTTATATTTACCAAATCATGTGTTGAAAGAAATGTATGTCGCTGACTTTTTCCTGAGTGAAAAAATTAGAAAGTATTGACATACATACATACATATATACGTTCGTAGATATTTTTGTTTGAGATTTGCTGATTTAAAACAAAATTTTTGCAGAACCTCAAAGCGAGAGTACCACATAACCAATAGCAAATCTATTGGACGATTACTGATTTATTCAGTGATATATTCGATGATTTCTAAATGCAATTTTGAGAGTAGTTGGACTTTAAAATGCTTCGCAGCCAACCTATAGCTAACGATTTACTTTAAAGGAATTTCAATTTAAGTTAAA
>NW_016229026.1:0-1280 GCF_001687245.7 Rhagoletis zephyria | reverse complement strand
TAAGGGAAGTGAAGAGGAAGCAAATGAGTGCAAGGTAAATGTGGGTGGCGGAGTGTGCGCGCGCGATTTGAATTAATGAGTTTTTTGGCAAAAACACGAATAAATAAATATTTGGTGTAAATACTCAGTAGGGTGTGCAAGGCTGCTGGCTATTGTTGGTTTCCTGTCAAATAGTGTCTAGTACATATTTTAGTAATCCTTGTAGATTAAAAAATATTTTTAATATTTATTATGTGAACATGCACACGTACTTATGTACATATGTGTATAATTTTTTATTGCAGACGGGCTTTGATAGCTGAAAATAGAGTGAAATCAGAGCTGTTAAGCAATGATTATAAATTGTAATGATTACCTATTTAATTTTTAATTTTTTCTTGAAGTGAAACTTCTTTAGCGGCGGTTGGATGGTTGAGAGTAAATTTGCAAATTCAACGGAAATGGTGCAACGGAAATAGTGCAACGGATGGTTGGGATGGAAACAAGTGCTTCATGAATGCATGTTATTAATTTAATAAAAACTTGCTAATAAAAGGATAAAGATTAACACTTAGAAAAATACCAATACAAGAATGAAAGTAAAGATGAGTACGTCCATAGATAAAGAAAGAATAAAGGTAAAGGTAAAAATAAAAACAAAAACAAAGGTTCCGTAAAGATAAAGTTAAAAATGAAGACCAAGGTAAATTTAATCACTTTACTTATATATATAAGGGCAAAGGTGAAGGGGAATATGTAGAAGAAAATGATAAATATAAAATTAAAAACAAAGATAAATAAAAAGAAAAAGATGGTGAGAATACCGATAAAAGTAAAGATGAAGATAGGGGAAGAAAAATGAAAATAACGGTCATTATAGAGAAAAGGGTATAGATAGAGGCACAGAGCCTCAATCTGGGAACTATTTCGGGATTTTAGAGATTTTCAGGATTCTTGGACTTATCGATATAATAATCGATATTTTTGTCGATTTGGTTATTGGTTTTGTAATCGATATTATTATCGACATTGTTATCGAATTTTTTTATCGACATTATAATCGATTTTGTTATAGATTATTTTGTCGATTATATATCGATTTTATCATCGATGTTTTTAGCGATTTTGTTATCGAAAGCGGCTTCAATGATCACGGGACTATCGCGAATAATGCTTAACACGCGAAGACCGAAACAGCGCAGGCGTTTACTCTTAGCGAGCGTGGTGAAAAGCCAAATACTATATGCAGCCACAATTTGGTCAAACGCGGCACAGTGTCCAGCATACTTCCGCGGAATTAA
>NW_016229025.1:0-1280 GCF_001687245.7 Rhagoletis zephyria | reverse complement strand
AGAATGTATTCTCAACTTTCCATTGACCAATTTGAAGAAATCAGTTCACGTTTAGTCTGGCTCGGCTTAATTAAAGCATTTTAGAGACCATAAGTTTACAATTAGAACAAATAAAAATTACGTTGGCTGTGGACTTATAGATCGATATTTCGAAAAAGCCTACACTCCTTTTCTAACGGATTTTAGGAAAAAATATTAAACTTTTCTTTGATGAAAATAAGTCAGTAGTTTTGTTTAGAGCCTTTGCTTAAAGTTAAGCTAAGGTTTAAATGTACAGCTAAACCAAAAAATTTTCGAAAAATATGTAAACATACGACAAAAAACACAAAACCAATAAATCCACGAAGTATCCAGAAATAGTAGAAAAAATCCCGAAAAGCCACAAAAAATTAAAAAACAACAATTCAGACAAAGCCCCGTAAGATCACGACAGAAATCCAAAACAAATATTCCGAAAAAAGTCCTGAAAATATATGGAAAATTTGGAAAAGTCACAGAACAATTGTGATAAGTCCAGAAAAAGTGCCGAAAACGTAACAAAGGAATCCCGAAAAACCGATAGAAAGTCCAGAAAGGTCTCGTAAATAATTCGAAAATAAAAAAGCGCTGATATTTCTCGAGTAAAAAGGTGAGTAGATTCCTGACGCTAGAATAATATTTTGTATGCAATTTCAAAACGAATGAATGAAGTCACAAAAATTTTCCAAATGGTTCCGAAATTACCCGAGAAAACCGATTTATGAAAATTGTTGTCGAAATGTACAGAAAAGACTATGAAAAACTTTTTAAGAAATGGAAAATTAGAAAAGTTTAAAAAGAGCTCATAAAAATACAAAATGATCCATAAAAGTCTCGAAGTATTCATAAAGTTATTAAAAAAATTAGAAAAAGTCCCGAAAAGACAGGATAATTCAAGAATGTCGCATAATATACAAAAAAAAACTCAAAATAATTTGCCCAAAAATTTAGGAAATAACCCTGCAACATTTGCAATTATCACGAAACTATTAAATGTTTTGGAACGATTATGCGACATCCCTTCTCAAATCTATGTAGTTTGGAGACAAACCGGTTTCGGCATTGTGCATTCTTCATTCTTCATTTATCATTTTGTTGCACAGACCCGTCGAGAGGGTGGTCGGAAAGTTTTTCCTCTGGCACCGGAAGTTTACAGAGGGCCGGACTTTTCAGAAAAATATAATTTTCAATTTAAACGCTATTTGGCCTCAAATTGGGGTGAATTAAAAAAAGGATTTTGTATTTAATAAACCATAAAATAT
>NW_016229024.1:0-1280 GCF_001687245.7 Rhagoletis zephyria | reverse complement strand
GAAAGTATGACTATCAACCAAAATGTGTTTTCTCCTGGAGACTTTGTATATTTTCAATTACCGGAAAATAAAATACCTGGTATTGCTTATATTGAGCGCCTTTGGACCACAACAGATAACGTGAAGTGGATGTATGGTGCAGTTTTTCTACGTCCACATGAAACTTACCATGTGACAACTCGAAAATTTCTTGAAATGGAGGTATTCAAGAGCAGTGCTTCCCAGACGATTCCTATGGACAAAGTGCTCGGCAAATGCTATATCATGCACATAAAAGACTACATAAAAATGCGACCAGAAGGCTTCGCTGATAAAGATGTATTCGTGTGTGAATCGAGATACAATATCCGAGGGCGCTGCTTCAAAAAATTTAAAGTTTGGCCTTTCGTTCGCGAAAACGATCCAGTTCGTTTTATTACGCGCGATGAGCCATTAGAATTGCGTCGTGTAATGTCCGTTTTTAAAGAACGCATAGAAAAGCACAAAGGCGAGTTGGAGGAACTAAAACTTCAGGAGACACTGGTGGAGAAAGAAAAACCCAATGTCGTATGTGATGCACCGCCAATCAATCCTGAACCGAATAGTGTTTACTATCAGCAATTTAATACGATTTGCAGTGGTGCTGTTAAGATCGGCGACTTTGTATATGTAGCTACACAAAGTGGAAAACAATCAATCGCGCAAATCCATCAAATATGGGAACACTCAAATAAGTCTTATTTCAAAGGACCTTGGCTTTTGGCGCCAAATGAGATAGTTTCGCCATTAAATAAGCAGTTCTATCGCCAGGAAATCTTATTGTCGACAGTTGAGGATATTAGCCCCTTAATAGCTATTGTTGGACGTTGTGCAGTGCTTGAGTATGCAGAATACATAAACTGTCGTCCGACAGAGATTTCAGAGAGTGATGTTTATATTTGTGAGTCCGTTTACGATGAGTTGAAAAAATCCTTACGTAAACTCAACACGCCTGGAGGTCTACGTAAATTTCAACACAGTGTTGAAGTAACTCAAGACGAGATATTTCATTTCAAAACTCCTATCAAGCCTTGCAAGGAACTTAAAGGCTCAGATGTCAATGAAAATTTGGGTATGCTTGAAGATTCACTGGATGGCAATCCGCCATCAGTTAATTCGGACATAGCCGCAATATCATCGCCAGCACCTTCGGTATCATCTACACCGATATCCTCCAAGGCAAAGAATAAAAACACTAAAAAGAGTCTTACTGGTTACATACTTTATTCGAGTGAAGTACGCAAAGGTGAGTCATAAAAAAA
>NW_016229023.1:0-1280 GCF_001687245.7 Rhagoletis zephyria | reverse complement strand
CTAAAAATGTATCCAATTGGATCTCTTTAGATCCAAACGGCATCCCTGGGTACAAGTGCTTGATTGTATCAAATTGTTCGAATCGATACAAAACCATGTTGCGTGTATACATATGTACATATGCGTGCAACTAATTAGCAACGAAATTCAAAACGATATTGCTTGCAAATTATGTTTATTTATTTATTTTTAATAATTTTCATTTAAAATATAATTCAATTTATAACAGAAACCACAATAACAAAAGTTGCAAAGCTTGCACAAATTGCAAAAAAAAATTAATCAAATTTAAAAAAAATCGTCATCAAAATTTCAAANTACAGATGCGTGCAACTAATTAGCAACGAAATTCAAAACGATATTGCTTGCAAATTATGTTTATTTATTTATTTTTAATAATTTTCATTTAAAATATAATTCAATTTATAACAGAAACCACAATAACAAAAGTTGCAAAGCTTGCACAAATTGCAAAAAAAAATTAATCAAATTTAAAAAAAATCGTCATCAAAATTTCAAAATTTTTAATTAGAATATATAGAAAATGTTGGGGTATGCAGTTTTGTAGCCCATTCAACTTTAGTATAATAAAGTGGAAGTTTCTAGTCGCTAAAAATTACCGTTGATTTTTTAGAATTTTTTTTGTAGGGGTGTTGCGGATTTTTTTCCATGTAAAAAAAAATTTTGATCATGTGTTATATGGAAGAAAATGCGCAACACCCTCCACAAAAAGAATTCTAAAAAATCAACGGTAATGCTTAGCGACTTGAAACTTGCACTACTAAATTAAAACTATACTAAAATTGACTGCATACCCGAAAATAATCTAAACAGTCTAATTAAAATTTTTGAAATTTTGATGACAATTTTTTGAAGTTTGATTAATTTTTTTGCAATTTGTGCAAGTATATCTGTATATATGTACATTAGACTGCATCACTCCCCATATAAAAAAAAAAATCGGTACTGTTTTTCCATTGGAATTATAAAATCTATTATATTTAAAAACTTGCAATAAAATATTTCGGAAAAATTTTAGTTAAAATAGCTTCTTAAAGAATTAGAAAAGAGATCCCCTCAGATATATGACAAACGAGTTTAAGCTTAAATATCTNGTTTTTTATGAATAAAAATAGTTTCTTAAAGATGTTTTTTGAAAAAATCCCCTCAAATAACAAAACGGTTTAAGCTTAAAAAATTTACTTAAAAATATTTAAAAAAATAAAAAATTATTTTGAACGGAATCGTAATAATGAGATTTTTGATGCTGTTTTTTTAAC
>NW_016229022.1:0-1280 GCF_001687245.7 Rhagoletis zephyria | reverse complement strand
GATTAATGAAAGTTGAAGCAACGCATGTACCAAATTTGGGAAAGATCATTACATAGCGCCATACTTAAGTAATGCATTTTTCTAAAATAATGTTACACAGAAGATAGACGTTGTTATGGTCCAATTTAGTAAATTTCTAATATTTCGCTTCAAGAGACCAAAAGCAATTTATGCACCAAATTTCGTGGAGATTACAAAATCGACTACGGAGGTACACACAATTGTTCGTAACAGGAATACAGTTTCTATAATAATTTTGCGGAACATAGCTCATTAGTTAGTGAAATATTTCAGTTTTTACATCTTTCGAAAATACAGCTATATAGGAGGTTGGCATGGATACCGTCTGATCTGGCCCATTTTCAATATAAACTTGCATTATTCATCCTGAGAATTTTAGAACATGCAAGTGTATAGCTATTTCGATTCCATTATACCGTTTCAAGTAATCGTTACGTGAGCAAAAAATAATATACCCTTGAGCAAAACTGTGCACGGGTATAAAAATATAAAAACTAGATATATGATTTTTAGGCGTATAAAAATGCGAATAGAGATTTAAACAAAAATGAACATAAGGACGTAGATATAGATAAAAATGAAGGTAAATATAAAGATAGAGATAAAGATAAAGATAAAAACAAAGACAAAGACAAAGATAAAGATAAAGAAAAATAAAAAGATAAAGATCAAGATAGAGATAAAGATAAAAACAAAGACAAAGACAAAGATAAAGATAAAGATAANTAAAGATAAAGATAAAGATAAAGATAAAGATAAAGATAAAGATAAAGATAAAGATAAAGATAAAGATAAAGATAAAGATAAAGATAAAGATAAAGATGAAGATAAAGATAAAGATAAAGATAAAGATAAAGATAAAGATAAAGATAAAGATAAAGATAGATATAAAGGCAAAGACAAAAGATGAATTCAGAGAAAAAAAAAATGAAACGAACATGACTTTGAAGGTAAAGATCAAAATTAAAATGAAGATAAATAGGTACATGCAGATAAAAGTAAAGATAAGGATAAAGAGAAAAGACAAAGACACAGGCACAGACCTAGCCGTAGACAAAGATGAAGATAAATAACAATAATAATAGATTGGCGTTTACACATATATTTTGTTTGGCCGAGCTTCTCCTCCGATTTATGGCGCGCGCCTTGATGTTGTCACATAAAGCGGAGGGACCTACATGTTTCCGCCTCCTCCGAACGGCGATTGATGAAGATGAAGATAAAGTTAAGGTTAAAAATATAAATAAAGATAAACATAA
>NW_016229021.1:0-1280 GCF_001687245.7 Rhagoletis zephyria | reverse complement strand
TCTCTATACCATTTTCGAGTAATTTACCATGGGAGGTGCCATGTCCCTTCTCCAATAGCCCCAACANATTGAGACACTTTGGTCCAACATTTTCACCAAGAGTTCACGTTCATGATTTTAAGTGACGCATTTGTCTTCTAATATTACGGTTTGGTGGTTGTCAGAAGGCATATTTGCCGGATTAAATAACTAAGCAAAACTGTACATGCATACAAAGATACGTAATAGTTTCAGTGCGTTTGAAAGGCGCCACGTCCCCTTTTCAAATAACTCCAATTTTCTCTAAGAGCATGGGATTGCTTTCATATATCTCTATACCATTTTCGAGTAATTTACCATGGGAGGTGCCATGTCCCTTCTCCAATAGCCCCAACATTTCTTCATGACCAGTCGCATTTTATATATCTTGTACATACCAAGTTCCAGTACTCTTCCATGAAAACATTCAGAGATATGCAGTGTGAAAAAATCGATGTGTATGGGAAGTGCCGCGTCTTCTTTTCCGATAACCACAATTTATCTCCATGAGTATGCGATAGCTTTCATATATCTCCATACCAAGTTCGAGACCTCTTCCATGAACATTTTCCGGGATATGCAGTATGAAAAATTCGGTTTCCAATAACCGCAAATTTTATCCATGAATATGCAAATGTTTTCATATAACTCCATGAGTAGTCTACCATGAACACTTCCAGAGATGTGCAATATGAAAAATTCGGTTTGTATGGGTGGTGCCACGCCCCCTGCACCTAGCGGTATGTAATATACTTTACATCCGATTCTCATACCTACCATATGTAACACAGAAATTTTATAAAGATCGGTCGAGCCATTTAGGAAGAGTTTGATTTTTATATGTATACTAGCAGACTCGGCGAACTTCGTCCCGCCCAAAATTTTTATATATTTTATTGAAACTTTTTGGTCCAACATTTTTACCAACAATTCACGTTTACGATTTTCATTGGCACATTCGTCTGCTAAGATTATGGTTTGGTGGNCCGTGAAGAAGTTCTTGAAATTCTCCAGTTGTGCGGCATTTCATAGCACGGTTATTCGCAAAGCGAAATAAATTTTTTTCTCTTCACTCCCTGGTGGCAACAATGACCCGGTTCTATAGTAAATGTCCTAGAAGCTTTACAATATAGTTGGTGGCACTTTCAAAATGGGTGCGAATCATTGTTCTACAGAAATGCAATACACATAGACTTATTTCAGACGAAATACCTTAAAAGTTTGAACGCAGGTGACAGGTAATAAGATCAACGGAAATAAGG
>NW_016229020.1:0-1280 GCF_001687245.7 Rhagoletis zephyria | reverse complement strand
CATCTCGGGTTGAGACTACTAGCGCCATCTTCCGAGCTAATTAACCCCGCGCTTGTAAATGTACGAGCTGCTCCTGACAATCTTGGATAGGTTCACGTTTTGGCCAGAAATAATCCTCATCGAGAACATCAAAGCAAGTACAGTTGCTGAAAAGTTCATCGAAACGTTGATTCTCTGATCAGTTACGGTGAATTAAAAATACGATATAAAAGATTTGGCCGCCTCGGGCCCCGCTCGCTCCACTCGCAAAGCCCGAAGCGGCGAAAGTTTACAGTGTCCAAATGGTGCCAGACCAGAAATGGCATTTAAATGATCACTGTCATAACTTTCCATTAGTTAAAAAAATGAAGAAATTTGCACTGTCCTGAAAGATGAGGAAAGTAGAAAGTGATCTCAATGTTTTCAAGGCCATTATCTATGTACTAACAATAATCACGTTTTTATTAATTAAAAAGTCATGTGATAGCCAACTCAAAAAAAGTATACTCACCAATCTAAAACATTAGTAGTGGCAGTGTGTGATTTATTGATAGTGCTTTTTGATGGGCTAATTTGCATACGCCGGCCATTTAATGTTTGTGGAGGTGTTACTGCTTCTGCTGCTTCTTTTGACTCTAATTAGCAGCCTAAGGTTTGCTTACATTTGAAGGGAAGTGGAGAGAAAAAGATGGCAAAAAGAGTTTGAAGGAAGGTCACTCCGGTGCTTAGCAGTGCTGCAACCGACAACAGGTGAGTGAATCAGCCAGTTTAGTGCTGGAGAAAGTAAAAATGAGAAATAAACAGAGGATTTGGGTGGCGCAAGCAGTGGACAGTTTTTCTGGTTGGTTGGTTGGTTTACACAAGCACAGCACAGATGTAATCTAAGGTCAAGCTAAAGGTGGAGCTGCTGTAGTGATGTCAGCGATACCAGAAGTGGTAGGAAAAAGGTGCGCAGTCTAGATCTCAGCTTTTTTAATCTTAAAATCATTTGATATCAGTCTTTTGCCGGATGCAGTGCTAGCCAGTATTATCATCATCTCCCAAGCATTCTTCATTTTTATCATCAACATTAGGCAGAGTTTTAAAAACCTAAAATTTAATTTCTTTNTAGTGGTCGTGGCTTCTCCGTTGCAACAGCAACCGTCTTTATCATCGGCGAAGTGGCAGGAGGTTGGTGGTGGTGGTGATAATAATGCATTAAACTTTTTTTAACTCTTCGAACCTTATCAAAGGTGGCATCCTCTCGCTGGCACACGCCACCGCCCAGGCCAGCTGGTGGGCCCTCGGCATGATCGTCTACT
>NW_016229019.1:0-1280 GCF_001687245.7 Rhagoletis zephyria | reverse complement strand
AAAACGGTGACACTTTTACCTGAAAATTTTTTGTTTATCAGGGAGCTCTTCGTCATCATTTGCTACCAAAATGCCTTTATCATAATTCATACTACACGACGAAGCCAGCGGCGATTTATTGTTATTTTTCAGTGGAACTAGAAACTCAGCGTGTAACACGATCCTGGGCACAACTTTCTCTGTGCTTTTGTGAACAAGGAATTTTACTCAAATTATATTAATTTTTCTTAGAAAATGTGTAAACATTAGTTAATTTTTGTTTCAATTATATAAATTTCGCACATCAGTATTAGATATGATTCGTGACTTATAGATTGTACAAAGATTACCGATTAAATAAAAACCCTTAATTAAGTGGGGTGCGAAACCAACCGGCGAAGGTTTTCATTATATTTTATAAGGGGCATTTTATTTTTTCATATTCTCTGTTTAAAAATTGACCTCTGCAAAATAGAAAGCACATTTAAAGGACAGTTTAAGAAATAAAGGACAAATGGCGTCCTTTGTTTTGAAAAAAAAAATATAAAGGACAGGGGGTTAAAATAAAGGACTGTCCTTTAAAATAAAGGACGGATGGTCACCATAGATATACAGCATAATTGCTACAAGTAAATAGCAAACTATTTCGGGGTGTTAAAAAGTGCTTAGTTGTTTTTTGTGGCACAAACGATTTAATATCATCTTTACTTATTTTCTTTATAAAGACAAAATACATGCATATGTACCCTGTGGGGAAAATCTCTAGTTCTGAACTGGTGCGCTTCTAGTACATACCCAGTACTGGTTCGCGATAAATCTCTTTTGCATGAAAACAACTGGCGAATTTTACATGGCGATGTCCTTGGAAGTGTCAATTGCCCCCCGCTGCATCCCTTTTTCGATAGTTCCGAACTAGACCTAAATTCTATAGTTCCGAACCAGTTCGAAAATCGGCAGACGAAAGAAAAACGTATCATGATTTTTCAATCTTTTTGGTTCATCCGTGGCGAGATTTTAAGTTATTTTGGAAGAAATGTGTTTTCAATTTGAAATTAAATTTGTTTGAATGATTGTAAGAAATGTACGTTTACATACCTTTAGCTGTAGCTGAGTTTGCAGAGGTGCTCGCTGTTATTNCCAGACTGTCCCAAGATGTTAAAATGTTAACACAAATTTTAGTTTTGTATTACCAAGCTATGAAAAAGCATCTGCGAAGCACAGAATAGAAGCGTACGAAAAAGCCGCCGAATACATATCTCTTCTTCTTCTTCTTTTTTGGCGCTGTAACCGCCTAAGCGATT
>NW_016229018.1:0-1280 GCF_001687245.7 Rhagoletis zephyria | reverse complement strand
GAGTTTTATTGAGTTTTATTAAACTTTAAAAATTTTTAAAAAGTGTTTTCGATGATATTTTTGTGCAAAAATCTTTAGTTTTATATGTTATTTAACACAAACTATTTTATTTTTTGTATAATTGAGTTTTTCTATAACCGGAAAAAGGAGTTCTTTTTTAGGAGTTCAACTTCCGGCAGCAAAATTTAAGTTTAAAAGTTAAAATTATGTTTTTTTAATTAAGTAACATATAAAACTAAAGTTTTTTGCACAAAATTATTATCAAAAACACATTTTAAAAATTTTTAAAGTTTAATAAAACTCAATAAAACTCCTTTTTTTGATTAATTGTTTTAGCACTCGTACTTGCTCGATTTTAAAAAAACAAAAAACGCATTGTTAGTTTCTTTAATAGGGCTCTAACATATATTTTTTTCAACAAAATATAAACCGGAAGTAAAAAGTTCCAAAAAAAAAGTTCTACTTCCGGTCCAGCTAAAATTTTTTTACTGTCAGAAATAAACTTCCCGTAATTAAAAACTATTTACTAGATGTATAACTTGAATGGTAACATTTTTTACAGCACTTTAAAAGCACTGCTAAAATTTGTATATTTTAACTTTTAATCAGTTATCATAACTTTTTTTCAATTGTTATCAGATTTGAGCAAATTTATTTTTAATAAATAGAAGCACCTTTCTAACTAATTTTACCAGGTTAAGTTTAGTAAAAACTAATCAAAAAAATTTTTTAGGATTTTTTGTACAGTTAAACTCCTTTTGACCGGAACCGGAAACCCAGGACCTGTTACAAATAAACCACAAATGCCATTTTACTCAGCTCAATTTTACCTTTCCAACGATACCAAATTNAAATTCGGCGATGGTAACTTTTTTTGAGTAAAATCTGTTCACCGTGTAACAAAAGTGCTCGCTTGATCCATATGATTTGATTTCTATTTTTGTTTGCCAACCTATGAACATTAGTCATTGAGTAGTTATTGCACCATTTGTTTCAGTCCATTGACGTTGCAGATCAGAAAGAAAGAGGGGAGCCCCCTTTTGCACCGATCATTAAAAAAGTTGTGCAATTTTTAGATTTTAAACATTTGATAATTAATTTTCGACCAATTAAAAAAATATTGGCAATAGCAAATACGTTACTGATTCATTCAAAACTAATTAAAAAATTGATGTTTTTAGTTCCGGATACACTGCAATAATAATAAATATGAGGACACCTGCACTTGGTGGCTAATAAATAGAGGCGATTCCTCAACAAACAACGGCAAACAAAACAAG
>NW_016229017.1:0-1280 GCF_001687245.7 Rhagoletis zephyria | reverse complement strand
GACATTCTCGAACACAGACTTCGATTGCGAAGATCTCCGCCTGGAATATTGTTAGGTATGAGCCCATTGGCAGACTTTTCCGGAACCTTGGTCCAAGCACGCCTGCCCCAGTACTCCCGTCTTCCATCTTTGATCCATCGGTATACCATACTTGGAACCCTTTGTCAGTCATAGATATTATCGCTTTACAGCAGTCCCTTTCAGGAATTCTGACCTTGTAGGGCTTATCAAAGGATAATTTCGGTAGCATGATATCTGTGAGCTTGATAGCGGGATCATCCAGAAAAGGCTTGAGAACCTCCAAGTGACCCCAAAGATCTCCACTCTTCATGCTGATTACATTGGGCAGCCGTATGGAGCTCCAGCAGGCCTCCTTTTCTATCAGAATAGATAGAGGAGGAGTGCCTGTAATTATACCGAGGGCATCCGTTGGACAGGTGCGCATAGCTCCTGTGATGGCCACACAGATCAAGCGGTGTAGCTTGCTCAAGGTGGCACACGCACTTGCTTTCTTTGCTTTTGGCCACCAGGCCAGTGCCGCATATGTGACAACAGGTTTCACGACCGTATTGAAAGACCAATACGTTAGTTTGGGTGATATTCCCAAGTTTTACCATGGAGTCTCTGGCAGGCATAAAACGCCCTTGTAGCCTTGTTGGTAATGTTAAGGAGATGTGAGTTCCAATTGAGCNGTATTGTCGAAAGCACCTGATATGTCCAGGAATGCACACAAAGCTATCTGTTTATACCGCAATGCCTTTTCAATGACTTGAGTTAGGCTATGTATTGCAGTAATAGTAGATTTGCCTGCCTGGTATGCGTGCTGACTCTGACACAGAGGCTTATTCCTGAGAAAGTTATCCCTTATGTGAAAGTCAATAAGTTTTTCTAGTGTCTTTACTAGAAAGGAACTGAGGCTAATTGGCCTATACGCCTTTGGGAGTTGTGCTGAGTTTTTCCCCACTTTGGGTATAAAGACCACTTTGACTTCACTCCATGTTGTTGGTATGTGAGCAAGTAAGAGACTTGCTCTCAGCAATCTGACTAGTGGCCCAGATATTAAGCCCAAGCTCTGCTGCAGTAGGCATGGGTAGATACCATCTGGACCAGGGGATTTATATGCACTAAAGGTTGAAATGGCCCACGATATCTTTTCCACACTGACGGTTCTTCCTGCTAGGCCTCTAGTCCTCCTGTTGCGCACACAGCGTTCGCCGTGTTTGTCGAAAGCCATGTGCCTTGTGGAATACATCCCGGGAAGTGGGTTTCTAGCAGAAGCC
>NW_016229014.1:0-1281 GCF_001687245.7 Rhagoletis zephyria | reverse complement strand
CACATATAAATACATATTATGTATGTGCAGGCATATATGTATATATATATATATGCGGAAAATTGTGACCCTGATCCCGGGATTCACATTGAGACACACATTTTATGAATATAACTAAAAATTCAATAACTGAAAGCATTTAAATATAATTTAAGTACCTCGATGAGGGTACTTAAGCGAACATAATTATTGAATGTGGTTACATCTTTTCATGTTCCTAGCTACATAAATGGAAGCAGTTATAACGAAAAATCTTATATCTGAGCGATCAATTATAGGAAGCTATAGGTTATAGTCTCCCGATCTTTGTAATTTTCACTGTAAGTATTTTGTTGATAATGGGTGAAATTATTGCAAAATTTCATGATCCTAGCTGCGCAAATGTGGAAGTTATAACGAAAAATCTCATATCTGAACAATCAGTTGTATGGGCGCTATATGTTGTAGTGGTCCGATTCTTTCGGTTCCGACAAATGATTAATGCATTATAAAAAATGCACCCAATTACCCAATTTTATTCGGATATCTCGAAAACTGAGAGACTAGATTGCATACAAAACGGACGGACAGNTCGTTTTTTTTTTACTCTGCAACTTACAAATATCGAGCCAAAGTTATAATACATGCTCATGAAAGGTATACAAATTATTAAATTATTAAAAATTTTTCTACAAAAAAGGCTCAGGCTGAAATTTTAAAAGTTCAGTTTCAAGCCTTTTGATAATTGCAGGCATTTTACAAAAATCATACCGCAAATTCATAAACAAGTTCTTACTATTAATTCGATATTTAAAATTTTTCGGGAGCCCGGGACTAAAGCAAATAGATCCCGGGATTTTTGGCATCTCTGTTTAATATACACATGCAACGGTATTGGCATTTATTTGCTGGACAACAGCTGTGCCGAGGTATAAGTATGTATGTATAATATATGTATTGTATGCATATGTACAGAGCATTCCCCCGGGTGTCGAGTTGACATCTGAGTGGCATGAACGGCAAATGATTTATGATTTTTTACAAGGTGTCATGAGAAATTCTCGCAGCCATTTGCAACGTTTTCAATTAGTCTGCTGGAACCGCATAAGTGTGTATGAAGCATAATAATTCGCAGAAGTATACTTACGCAGCCGGTTGTTAAGCGCACCACAATATGTGTGTATTTGTGATTTTTTCTATAAGCGACCACCTGCATGGTTAGAGGTGTGCGCACTACCTCTCGGTACGACCCAGGTTCGGTACTTGCCCCTGGCAGCATCCCTCGGCGGGGGATGGAAAATC
>NW_016229013.1:0-1281 GCF_001687245.7 Rhagoletis zephyria | reverse complement strand
CGTCGTCTACTTTCTTCGGTTGTATCTCTCTTCCTACAATTATCACCTTGCTCCAGCAACAACAAGAGCAGCAGCAGCAGCGGCAGCGGCTAATCTAATTTATTGGCATAAATCAAAATGTCTCAAAGTGATNAGAGAAACGCTAAAAAAGAAAAACGACTCTTGAACAAAACTGGAAAGTTTTATTTTACGGTTGCTTTCAACATCATCTTTCCGACCTGCTGCAATTAATCAATCGAGTCGTCGTCTACTTTCTTCGGTTGTATCTCTCTTCCTACAATTATCACCTTGCTCCAGCAACAACAAGAGCAGCAGCAGCAGCGGCAGCGGCTAATCTAATTTATTGGCATAAATCAAAATGTCTCAAAGTGATCTTTTTTTCGCCATAAATAATATTTCATAAACGAGTTCTAAACTTGTTCAAATGTTCACTTACCGCTGCTCATCTTGAACTTCAGTTTTGGGTAAGTAGAGGAAAACTTGAGGACCGTTTTGTCGTTGTTTAGATTGAAAAGCAGATCAGGTTTTTCAGCTTGAACTTTTGAGGTAAACAACGGCGCGGCAAAATACCGAGAGATAAAAAGGGCGCCAAAAACGACACAGAGCGCACCGTTTGTCGCCACCTGGCGCAAGCGGGTTGAAATAGCCGCAACAGCAGCTGTTGCGAAATCTCCTTTGGAGAATTTGAGCTTGATAACGAAGTCACAACACACTTTCAGTCCAACACAGTTTCTATTCACGTGTTTTGTTTTGTTTTTTATTTTTCCACTTTAGCCAACACTGTGATCAGGTGAAGAATGTCCATTCCATCTACTTCTGCTGATTCCACCACCACCACCAACACCTCTTCTGTCGTCGTTGTGGTCATCGAGAGTGAGAGCAAGGACGGCGAGGAGGCCGCCGAGGTGGTGGTCATCAAAGACATCGAAGCCGGCCATCAGCAGGAGTCACCGAAAGAAACGGCGGAGGATGACAAAGAAGAAGAAGACCTACTGACATCAGTGGTGGTTGAAGGGAGAGAAGGAGGAGGAGACAAAGAAGAAGAGCACCTCCAGCGAACAGCAACGCCGACCACCACCGAGTCTTTAGGCGATCCGCCGCCGCCGCCCACGTTTGAAGAGGCGGAGAAGACCGCAGCAGATTCACTGCAGCCACCAGGACAGCAGCAGCCTCCTCTTAAGATGGAAGCATTTGCCGGCGATGTCGAGGACAGTAGCAACAAGGGCAGCAATTTCAACTACTACAAGCGGCAGGAGTTTGAGCACAGCATCATCGCCCTGG
>NW_016229012.1:1105-1281 GCF_001687245.7 Rhagoletis zephyria | reverse complement strand
GTTTTCGAGTCCCGCAACCCCCTTTAAAAATGGTAATTTCTTAATATAAGGTTTAGCACTGCCAGTATCTAAGAGAAATCTCAACATCCTACCGTTCATATGTTTCTCAATATATGGCAGTTGCGACCCTAATCTAAAAAATTGCAGTTATCTGCTTCTATATGGTTCAAGGCCTG
>NW_016229012.1:393-1011 GCF_001687245.7 Rhagoletis zephyria | reverse complement strand
GCTTCTGCCAAATGGCTTTCTTTCCACTGCGGTGTTGGTATTAGATCTGCTAAAAGGATTATTGGGTTTGTTACCGAAACCAAGACCCCTGCTTGTATTTGCCCTATATCTCGAGGTGCTGGTATCTACGTCCATAGGTATTGGGCGTTCACTTGCACCTGCAGTTTGTCGTAAGTTACTCGCTGCTGCTTGATAATTTGTAGTAAAATTCCTGCTTGGCCTGTAATCTAAGCTGTGAAAAGCATTTGCAAACGCGAATCGGTTTTGATTCGATACCAATTCCTGCGCCAGTGCCAGTGCACTTGGCAAGTTGTCCGGCTTAGCAGAAAACAGTATGTCGCACAAGGGTTTATTCAAACCCGATATGAATACTCGAAGTGCGTCTGCCCTGTATTTCGAATTCAGGGAGTCTATTAAGCCTGAATTGCCATCATGTGACATGGCTACCTTGTTTATTATAAGGGTGAGCTTCCTTTCGACTACTTCGTAGAAACTCTCGACTGTTAGTCTACCCTGCTTTAGGGTAGACAAATCTTGTTCTACAAGATATATCGGACGTTTGTCCGCAAATGAAAAGTCTAGTCTTGCGATAATCGCATGAAAAATTAATGTCATATT
>NW_016229012.1:0-200 GCF_001687245.7 Rhagoletis zephyria | reverse complement strand
GTCAAAGTGTTCAGACGTCCCTGCAAAGTCTCTGTCACTTTATTTGCAAAAACCCCGAATAATTCTCTAATCTGATCTTCATTCATTTTGATGTATTAAGATTTCTTCTCTTATTTTCCTTTTTTTTAACAACTTTTTGAAACCTACTCAAATTCACTTATTCACTTTTAATTCACTTATTCTTTCTTAAAAATATTTTA
>NW_016229011.1:1011-1281 GCF_001687245.7 Rhagoletis zephyria | reverse complement strand
AGCGGCGGTACGGGCCCTAACGTTGACGATGATTATAGCGGCGGCCCTGAATGGCAGTGAATAGCGGGCGGTCATCGGTGAAATGTCGGCCTCAGGGCGGTAGCGGTGCTGGCGGTCCAGATTTGTTGATACCTACGGACAACTACGGACAACTGATGATTAGTACGGTCCCCCAGGGCATCGAAAGGTTGCCCAGTCCCCCCGTATGTATTCGCGGCCGCTAGGCGCTGCAGGGAGGTGGTTCCCTCCCCCCTTCAGCGCCCGCTAGCC
>NW_016229011.1:0-926 GCF_001687245.7 Rhagoletis zephyria | reverse complement strand
GGCAGGGGTGTTCGGAATTGGGCAAGCCCAAACGGATCTCGCCCCCTGTCTACTTGAGAAATGGGTCTAGCCCATAATGGTTTTGGGGTGTTGCCTGAGGGGTATTCCCCCCCTTGCAGCCCCCCTCAACCAATCAGTCTTCCTCCGAGGAGGAAAGCTAAGAGCGCCCCAAATAGGCGCGAAGCCCAGGCTGCGCTCCGTGCTTACCTACGGACAACTGATGCTGGTTGTTATGGCTTTTGCGCAGTGAACTTATTCCATCTGTGGGTGCGCATGAGTATCCAAGTTGCTGTTTGTGAAATCTGCATGTGCTTACCATGCCAGCTTCGCGTATGCGTATGTACGCCTGTATGTATGTACATAGGGGTGCTTTTAGTCTGGTTGGTATGTTAGTTTGTGTGTACGCCTACCAGTATGTATGTATGTATGTTCATATATTGGTACCTATGTGCAGTTGTAAGACGTATGCTAGGGTGAGGTTGAATATGTTATTGTGGCGGAGGCAAAGCTACGTTACAAAGTTTACACATTTGATTTTTATGCGTTTTAGTGTAGTATGAATAATGTGACCAACTATTTCATAGCACAAAGAAGTACAGGTTAGGTTAAGTTAACGCCGCGAGTCGATTATGAAATTTCGAAAAGTGAAAAGTGCGAGGATCAGTTGAAATTTCAAGTCTCAACGCATGAATACCAATCACATAATGGCCTGTCAGAACCCCCATCACTAGCCCTTGAGAGGTAACATGTTTAAAAGTGCTCTATTAAAACATTTGCTGCAGCAGAGAAACATCTTTTCCTTTTTTATGTCACGAAAGGACCCGGTTCCCCTAAGCCCAATAGCAGATCGTGCTGCGACAATTCTGTCTGCTATATACGCAGGCGCCGTGTTCAACATATGTATGTTAAGCGCCAGTGTAGGTGTG
>NW_016229010.1:0-1281 GCF_001687245.7 Rhagoletis zephyria | reverse complement strand
CAAATTTTAAGATACTATCATCCAAGTTGGAATCAGCAGAAAAGCTGCCAGACTTCGTGGAGCGTCGTGCATCGATTTACTACTGCATTGCCTATCATCAGCGCGTCATAGCAATGGCCGAACAGTTGGATTCCATTTATCGTCCCATAGTTTTTGTACAATTTTCACTTAATGCTTTGCAGTTATGTTTCTTGGCCTATCAGATTGGTAGTGGCGTTGTGTCAAAGGTGGATTTGCCATTTTTATTTTTATTCATGATTTCAGTAGGCATACAGCTGATGATTTACTGCTATGGAGGTCAGCGTTTGCAGAATGAGGTGGGATGAAAGTTACTTTGAAAGGTTAAAAACAACAGGACTTACATGTATTATTTCTTATTTATTTCCCTAAAAAAAAAGAGCGAAAATGTGTACAAATCCATCTATAAAACTATAAATTCGCCTGCTTGGCCGCTGGAGTTGCGCAAAGTACTCTTAATCNCTCGGGTGCTTTAAAACAATATTGTTTTTTGTTTTTGTTTTTTTTTAGGTTTGGCGCACCGCTGGTTCGTATGTAACGCTTCTACGCAGTGTGGACCAACAAAATATGTAACGCGGAAAAGAACATAAAATTTTTTTTCTAAAACTAGCTTTAGCACAATTTAGTGAAATTTTTAAAAAGTGCATTTTCGCACTAGACTTGTAACTTGGTGATTTTCTTAAGTAGCTCAATAATAAATTCAGTAGCCTTTAAAAAATTTAGCACCTATGTAATCAGAATTGTATACGTATAGAATATATATAGGAATATATATGTAATATGTATGTAATCAAAATAAAGATCCCAAGGCCATTCAAGGTGTGCCGAGGTGCTGCCCGGGATGCCACTGTGCAACACTGTCCGCGTAGAGGGTTCGTAGACACTGAACTGAGTATTTAGCAGCCAGGAATGCAGGCTGAGGAGAGAGTAGGTAAGTTTTAAGCGCCTAAGATATCTCACTGAAAGGTTTTCGAGACAGGATGCAGGGTGTAGTGAGAAAGTGACATAGTTTTAAGGCTTTTGAATTCGTTTGCGGTGTTTTAGAAAGTCCGCCATCTCTTCAAGGCTAATTATCGCTGCCTAATGGTGTGAGGATTCTTTTTTCGCCTCTATTTTCAAATTTTCTGCTTCTCACTAGCATCCAGAATTCCTTGATAAAAAAATTTTCACCAAATTAAATTTTTTTTTTTCAATTTTATAATAATCTTGGAATGCTGTTTTAAAACCCAATAAATTCTAATAATAAAGTGGCTAAGAATTCAT
>NW_016229009.1:0-1281 GCF_001687245.7 Rhagoletis zephyria | reverse complement strand
GTACTTACAACAAAGATGAATAAACTAACAAAAGCGCAGTAATACATACTACACACATACTCACTTGCGAGTACGTGGCACCATTGGCGTGGTGTACTGTCGCCGCTTCATTAGTTTTGGTGCTTTTGTGTAATTAAATAAATATAAATAAGTGTGCATTAGGGATGTAATTTTTTCTGCTTTTTATGATCCCGGGATTTTCAAGATGTCGTTATCCTAATCCCGGGATTTAGATATTCGCTCTGACGTCAGGATTTATTTTAAAAGACTTTGTAGATGTGATCATTTCCAAAAATTATTTAAAAAATTCAATGCAACGTAGAATAAAAAAATGGTCACCAAATTAAAGGAAATTTCTTAAGAATTTAAAAAATTAAATTTTTTTGGATTCACAAGGACGATTAGGTAATTTTTTAAGCTGATAAAGTTAGAAGGACGAAGTTCGAGGATGTTATCGAGTTTATATAAGTCCCTATCATCTAATTTTTTAACAGCCAATATTGCGAAATTTCAAGGATAAAATTTAAAAGACGTTTCCAATACTTAATAGTCCTTATGTACAAAAAAACGAATCTGAAAAAATTCTTCAGAATTTCCTCTGTAATTTGAAACAAGTACTTCTTCTCTAAGCACATTTCACTGAATTTTCAAATCATTTTTGGATTACTGATGTCAGAGTGAAAAACTAAAAAAGCAATTTTACTATATTTGGCCCGTGTAAAATTTACTATCGCACGGTGTTATATGTATAACGAGCTAGATATTTATAAAAAAATATTAATTGTTGAAAAAAAATATAACCAATACTGATCAAGAAAATGAAGTTTATATTATTGCTATCAGTGCAAATTACAAATTCCGAAAATCCCGGGATTATTTGCCAAGAATTCCGAAATCTTTGGGTCCTATAAAAGGCCGGGATCTCGGGATTAACATTCGTAGTATGCACATGTTTGTAGATAGATACATAAATTAGAGACGATGAATTTGGAAATAATCTCCCAGATTCGTTGATGCTGTGCGTTAATTGCCGAATTATCGAAGCATTACTCGTCGAAAGACTTTTCTAGATAATAACACAGGTTTAAATAAATTAAAAAAAAATTGTCGGACTTGCGACATTTTTATATGAATTTCAATGTGGGTTTTTTTCGCTGATTCAAAATACGAAATAAGAATATAAAAGTGGAACTGTTTTGGAGATATGGCCAGTATACTAGCAGTAATACTACGTATTAGAGCTGTCAAACTATCGACGATACTATCGATAGTATCGATAGT
>NW_016229008.1:0-1281 GCF_001687245.7 Rhagoletis zephyria | reverse complement strand
TTGTTAGGCGAATACTCTCCCTGCGTGCCAACGCCGCACATGAAATTGCTTTGACTAAGTGCGTACTGCCATTAAATCGTTAATAGTACCCGTTAGCGTTGAGTTGGGGACTAATTGATCTCCAATTATACCCATAAGAGACGAGTCGAGACTAATTGACCTCCATTAGTACCCGTATGAGACTAGTTGGGACTAATTAATGCCCAATTGTACCCTATTGAGAGTAATCTCGGAATACTCTCTTTAGAGATTAGTCCACAATTTTTTGCAGGGTTAACACCAGATGTGGGCACTACCACAAACAAGCGTGAGCTAAAAGTGAGAATGTGTTAGTGTGCCTAATTCATTTTGCATGCAGTCGTGTTATCATCGCTGCGCTCTCGCTTATATACGTACACGCGACGCTTACGCTCATTTAGCACCTGCTAACTCTTTGCCCATGCCTGGTTAACACGTTATTGTTCGCCACTATGAATTAGCACATACTATTTTTATATATGTGTAATCAATTTAAACTTTATTAATCTGTTAATAAAAAAAATTAAATTAAATTAAATTGGGCGGAATTTCATGATGTTGAATTATTTTTAATAAAAACACTACAAAAATAATTAGAAATTGTTCGTATTCGTGTAGATTTTTTAAGCATTTTTATTCTTATTATAAGAAAATGAATAAACGTTGGTCATTAGATAATAAAAACTGAAAAAACCCAACATTTCATTGAATACTAGGGTATTTTTCCACATGTATCAAATTGATGCACAAAGTACTTTGTGTTACACAAAATTTCGGATGGATGCGGGTCAAATTGAATGAGCTGTGCAAGTTTAATGCCATTAACAAAAAATGAGCTCACGTATTATACTTACATAATTTTTAAATAGGTGGCAACCCCACTCAAACAAAAAATAAAAACTTATTGCACATGCAGAGACCATATCCTTTCATTTGGTACCTCAGTTTGTAGTCCAACAAACGGTGAAGATCTTATAATTTTTAAAAGGTGGCAACCCTACCCAAAATGTAAAATATTATTGCACATGTAGAGGCTAAGTCTTTTCGTTTGACAGTGACAGTAGAGAACTGATGCCTACGCTTATTATGATTGAATATAGTAATTTTATTAACAGGTGGCAACCCTATTCAAAAAGAAACATCAGTGCTTTTCTAGAGGCCAATGCCTTTCATTTGGCACCTCATCTTTTGTAATCCAACGAACGGTGCGGATGTTATAGTTTTTTTAGACAGGTGGCAACCCTATTAAAATTCTAAGTAAAA
>NW_016229007.1:0-1281 GCF_001687245.7 Rhagoletis zephyria | reverse complement strand
AATTTGTAACCATAAAATTAAAGTTGATCCTCCCTCTCTTTCCAAGCCGGTCCGCTTCCAAATCTTGATGGCCATATTGCGCGGCCTCATCACCATCACCACCGCCGCCAGTGACCTCCACCTGAAGTCCCGTCTGCCCGTTAAAGTCATTGTGCTTGTAGACGCCCGTCTTGATGCTGAAGTGACCCTGGCGTTCGGTGGTTAGCACATCGGCAAAGACGTGCGTCTGATTTCGGGTAAAGTGGTAAGTCAGTTTGCTGATGTGAGGCCCTGGCCCACCTTGAGCCTGAACCGAGCCAAAGGGCGCCGAANCTCCCTCTCTTTCCAAGCCGGTCCGCTTCCAAATCTTGATGGCCATATTGCGCGGCCTCATCACCATCACCACCGCCGCCAGTGACCTCCACCTGAAGTCCCGTCTGCCCGTTAAAGTCATTGTGCTTGTAGACGCCCGTCTTGATGCTGAAGTGACCCTGGCGTTCGGTGGTTAGCACATCGGCAAAGACGTGCGTCTGATTTCGGGTAAAGTGGTAAGTCAGTTTGCTGATGTGAGGCCCTGGCCCACCTTGAGCCTGAACCGAGCCAAAGGGCGCCGAACCGCCGCCCTCGGCGCGGAAGAACAGCCCCGAGTAGGCGGCGGTCACCTCGGTCCATTTTGCCCTGGGCCAAATGTGCTCTGGAGCCGCCTCTTTAGGCAGCTGAACGTAGATGAAGCCCAAGGGAATGCCGGGATCTAGGTCTCTGACCTTGATCTCCTTCTTCAGCCCATCAACTTCCTCTTTTAGGGCTATAAACTGCTTCTGAAAGTACTCCAACGACCAGCTCTGACGACGTTCACAGAGAGCCAGATTGAACTTCCCGGCACAAGGCTCGTCGCCCCACTTTCCCTCCAAGTGGTGGTCAACGAAAAGTTGAATGCAGTAATTGGGCAGATTTTTTGGACTTCCCTGGGCCCAGTTCGAAAAATGACTTCTCTGGGAAGAGCTCCCTAAAGGGCTGCCATCGCTCCAGTTGAAGCGGTGGTGGGCGGCGTCGAATCGGGCGCCAATCCACACGTCATTGGCCACCTTTTTAGTCCTGAAGAGGTACTTCGAAAGGAAGGTCTGCCGCTCCTCGCTGTGAATGGTTGCCAAGTGGCTGCCAGGGTGCTCCTGAGCGCAAGACCGCTCCGCCTCCTCGAAGTTCATCACCTTCTCGCCGAGGACTTTGAAGCAGGCCTCCTCCTGGTAGACGGCCCAGTCGCCGCCATCGCCGCAGACGGTGGGATTGTCAGAGTTGGCTTTG
>NW_016229005.1:0-1281 GCF_001687245.7 Rhagoletis zephyria | reverse complement strand
TGAAGTCAGTGGGTGATTATGATTAATATCCAACATATCAACGACAGTGGCAGCTGAATCACTAGTAGTCAATTTAATGTTTGCAGGGAATCCCCCCCCTAAGCTTATGGAGTGTGTTGAACGTATGTACGAATACTTATTTATATAAGTATGTAAGTATGCCCGCAAGTACCCTTATGGCTATGCCTTTGTGCTTCAATACATAGGCTTAAGTGATGACATTCGTTAGATATGAGTATGAAACGATCACTCAGTGCCACAAAGTAATGCAACTAAATGAGGTGAAGTGTCGTCTGCTCAAGCTGGTAAGCAGGAAGCGCGCGCTTCAAAACTCATTGCTGCAATGTGCGGTGTGGGTGTGCTTGTAGGCATTTAATATTCATTGAAAAAATTTCGCTAGGCAATCTAATGAAAGAAGAAAATGGGGAAGAAATATGCTGCGCTGGAGACGACGCGAAAGAAAGAAAGCACTAAAGGGTTTGTTTGCAGCCGTAAGGTGACAAAATGGAGCATGATTGAATATAATGATAGCACTTATTTACCATAACAAATGTAATAAGCTTTAATCGAAAACAGTGGTTTTAAATTTACTTATATAAATAAGTAAGTATTTTTGATTTGAAACCCTCTTTTCTATTAAGCCTATAAACGATTTTAGCAAAACAAAAACCAAATAAGTACGATTTGAAGAATCCAATGAATTTGACAGCGGACTCGTTATAAACTACCATAAACACTCATTCGACGAAATGGAGGTGGAAATTCCAGGTGGATTCAAAGTACAAGTTTGTCAAAAAGGTTTTGAACAGGGGAAAAATGCCATCCCTTCGTTTTATCCTTTTGATATTTGTAATATCTATACCAATTTTCAAATTCCTACTGTAACCAATACAGGGTGCTCAATGACCTTGAAATGCGCTACTGGATCGCTGGGAAACTAGCAAAAATATTGTTTATTTTTATAAAAAGCTATTGTTGCCATGACAACTGAAGCTTGTGATATTTTTTTAGATAATTTAAATCTGAAATATTCTTAGGTTGCTTAACCAACTGTTTGATTAATGTATGTACGCAATACTTCTAGAGTAAAATATGAGCATCATGAGCANGCAAAAATATTGTTTATTTTTATAAAAAGCTATTGTTGCCATGACAACTGAAGCTTGTGATATTTTTTTAGATAATTTAAATCTGAAATATTCTTAGGTTGCTTAACCAACTGTTTGATTAATGTATGTACGCAATACTTCTAGAGTAAAATATGAGCATCATGAGCATCCT
>NW_016229004.1:0-1281 GCF_001687245.7 Rhagoletis zephyria | reverse complement strand
CCTGGTGGTCCAGGCACCGAGTGGACGGATTATGCCTCGGCAGGGTAAAATTGAAATTCTTAAAAAAAAAGTACAAATTTAAGTTTATTTCTTTTATAGTGGTCAAGGCCAGGCACAACAGCAGCAGAATGCAACAAACGCAAATTGGGTGCAATTCTAATTAGGTTTGAACAATTATATAAATACATATACATAAACTCATTCAGAGAAGCATAAAAGTAAATGTATGTACATTAATAACATACTAATGCTAGAAAGATTTAACAACAAACAAAGAAAGCGAACAAGAAAACTAAACAAGAAGCTTTTGGCCAGAATCGTATTGCATATAATTTATTGCATTCATGTTAGTAATATTTTGCGCGGCTATGTATAAGTACATGTAACACTAATCATACAATATCGACAATTTAACGAAATTTAAGGAATTAGCAAAAAGTTAAAACGGTAATCAAACCAGTTTATGGTATAGCAAAAATTAAAAAAAAAATACGGCAAATGTGTATGTAAAACTTGTTGATGTAATATAAAATAGAGTATTAAAGAGTTCAGTTTATTAATAAAATTAAGTATGTATATCTTAATTATACAATGCAATTTTTGAAAACAATTACATACATTTATGCATACGAATGTGCTCCAAACAAAAAAAAAAGAACTGAACAGTTAAAAAAGAAAGTAGAAAAATAAATTCGAGCAAGCATTATTGCTAACATGGCATTAATACATATTTTTTAACAAAATTTGTAGCAAACTTTTTGTTGTTTAAATTTCAGTAATTTTAAAAGATTATTTAATTCATCTGGTATGTCAAGAGCACTCACTAACACTACAGATGTACTTACAACGTTTGCGTTGCTTACATATATTCGCATTTTTATATAATTTTTATTTAGATTTGCATACACATTCCACTTNCATTATTCACCTTTCAAAACATATTTGTTCTTACTCTAGTATTTGCAGAAGGATTTTGTGATTTTTTATGTTTGCTAATAAATTTTGAGTTCGTAATTTTTTTTCAACGTAATTCGTAAGAGGCATTGACAATGAATTGCACACTCACCATTTTCATTGTAACCAACGGAAAATTTTATGAAATTTAAAAGTTAACACATATTCACTACTATTAAATATTGAAGCATAGCCTAAAATGTTCGTATTTAGATTGTTCAGTGCTTTTGCAATTACTTAGTATTTTTAGTATTTTGTTGCATAAAAAATTAAACTACAAATTTAATTCAATAACCGATTATTGCAAAATGTGCAAGATATATTGTT
>NW_016229003.1:0-1281 GCF_001687245.7 Rhagoletis zephyria | reverse complement strand
AATGTTCGGCTCCGCCCGAACTTAGACTTTCTTACTTGTTTAAATTGCATTGGTTGTTGGACTACATGCATAAAAAGTAAGGTTAGGCCAGGTCCTAACAAGCAATACTTCGTCATGCGTTTTGTGTACAAATAAAATCAGTTTTGTTGGTAATCAGAACTATTACTTTTAAGATTGAATGTCAGCTCCTAGCCTCTGGCTCTGTCTCAGTTTACAGAGTAACAGTTGAGCTTAATCTTATTTCGTCGGTAAATTACTATTTCACAAGCGCATTAGTGTTTGCGATTGCATTTTTTGGCGCTTACAAAATATGTTAGGGTTTAGCCGAGCTTCTCCTCCGATTTGCGGCGAGCGTCTTGATGTGTTCACACAAAGGGGAGAGACCAACAGTTTTACGCCATCTTCGAACGGCGATTGCGTTTTTTATGAGAAGCTGTTTTTCATGGCATAATGCATGTAGTCCAACAATCAATACACTTTAAAAAATGCGTACTTACGAACAAGTCTCCAAGCGAAACTGCGTAAAACATGCAGTTTCATAAACCATACACATACTCAGAGGCCGAGGGGCGACCGCTATTAAATAGAAACTTGCCAAGTAAAATTAGATCAAATTGGTACAAAGAAAACAAAAAATTTGTAGTAGCGAACTTTTGATGCCGTTTTCTTCTATTTGACACGCAGATCATTGATCCACAGTATTGCCCCTAAATTTCATATAGGAACATTCCGCCATCATGGATGTTATGTTTTTTTGATTTTTTTTTGCCATTTGCAAGTTAAGTTCGCATTTTTTGTAAAAAATGATTCAACACAAATTTGTAGATAGTTTATTTTCAACATTTTTATATACATACATACATATAAGGTTAAAAAAAAACATTTGTTTTTGTAAATAATTAACAAAAACTGAGAAAAATGTTTACATTGGCCCGGTTTTCGTAATTTTCCAACAATTTATGTTGAAAGTACGTAGCATATTTAAATGGTAAAGTTTTAGAGAATTTCATTGTCCTAAACTTTTCTACGAAAATTTATTTGTACGACGCTTAGATGACCACCAACCCCAAAATCCCCGTAGAAAATGTTTCAAGCGAATCGGATTGATTATTAATTTCTGTTTTTCCACCATATTGGGTCCAATATTTTGAATTTTTCTGTCCTGACCTCAGATTGGTAATAAGCGGCTCCAAGAACCCCAGAGGAAAATGTTTCAAGCGGACCGAATCGACTTTGAATTTTTAAAATGATGCTCTAGGTTCGTCATCAGCAACCGCAAAA
>NW_016229002.1:0-1281 GCF_001687245.7 Rhagoletis zephyria | reverse complement strand
AAAAAAAAATCATTTTCTGTTGTTCCACAAGTTAACTAAAATGTAGGAAATCTACTACTATTTCCTATACTTAGCGGGCTTCATTCCATCCCCGATCTTCGCGTACTTCCAAAATAAAGCATAGAGCTAAGGGCGTACCAAATGGCGCTGTCACAACGTACAACAACTTTAGTTATAAACACCATGGTTCTGACTTAGTTTGTGGAATGAGTTGGGTTCGACGGCCACCGCAATAATTTGTACATATACATATATAAGCAGTTTTTATTTGCCTGCCGCGTGGTGACCGCTGTTAGAAAAAAATTTTATATTTTTTCGATAATGCTCGGACCAGGGATGGAAGTTAGCCCCTTCAGAGGAGTAGTATGCTCTTCTAACCACTCATATGGTTGCAACGTCTGCCTGTCTTACTTTAAAGTAAAATTGGTTAAAAATCCTAAAAATTTCCATTAGGCTAGGATCTACGTTTTAACTACCTATGTATATTTAGCCTCGTCCATTTGATTTAATTTAAACCTGACTACCATAAAATTTGCATTAGAAGCAGACAAATGCTAAATCTTAATATTTTTCGTAACTTAGTATATAGAAACATATCTATGTAGTACATATATTAGCAGCAAATCCGCTCACTTAATTTTTGTAGCAAAGTAATTCCATTAATTTCACGTTAAATTACAGTCGTTTTATGGCTGCTGCTACAAGTGCTTAACTTTTCGAATAATGACTGTGGATTTTGCAATAATACGCCCACTACCAGGGCTGCCAACTATGCTTAGCTATGAAGTGCCATATTGAGGATAAAAATTCGCCAAAATGGTTCAAATAGAAAAATAAAAGTGTCAAAAAAGGTGCCATTCCTTTTAATTCTTTCCAATTAGCATTAAAATTGGAAACACATTCCTAAAACAAAAGTCCAACGCCAAAGTAAGATGAACCCGTTATATACACTATAGAAATTAGAAAATTTTAGTTGAGAAAAACTAGTACACGCAAAGGATTTCNTGCATAGATATACATGTAAGTACGTAACCCGTAAAGCACCTCCTTCGACTTAGTAGGTAAACTCGATTATTCCAGGTTATACACCACTAAATGAATTTTTTCTTGAAGTTAGATTGAAGTGACATATAGTACCTAGGCACTATCCTTTTCAATGCACGCGAAAATCACGGAACAAGGGCCATGCAGTTTAAGGCCCTTTGTTTTGTAAGGTCAAAGTAACAGTTTCAAACCAATTCCAATCGACAACTTACATAAAAACACATTTACAGTTTATCT
>NW_016229001.1:0-1281 GCF_001687245.7 Rhagoletis zephyria | reverse complement strand
CCTTTTCGTCCTTATGCACCAAAAAATGTATTATATTTTTATTCTACAGAATTTGCTTTTTAATTTGGTACTCATACTCTTTTCCTGCGTTGGATTGAATTTTTTAAAACAATTTTGCAATTAATCATATCTTTCAAGTTTCAAAGTCCTTTTAAAAAGAATCCTGACGTCAGAGAGAAAAACATAAACGCGGTATTACTATATTTGGTCGCACGGTGTAATATATACACGAAAGGGATTTGAAATTCTATTTGTTATATTAGCTATTTTTATACCCGAGCGCATTGTGCACAAGGGTATTATAACTTTGTTCACATAACGGTTGTTTGTAACGGCAAAACGAATCGAGATAGATATAGACAAATGTATACATAAATGATCAGAATGAAAAGAGAAATCGATTAAGCGGTGACTGTCTGCCCGTCCGTCCGTCTGTGCACACGATAACTCGAGTACAAATTGATATATCGTAACGAAACTTGGTAAGTGGACTTCTTTTGGGCGTGGGACGGATGGTATTGAAAATGGACGAAATCGGACAATAACCACGCCTACCTCCCATATAACGGTAATTTTCAGAAATACGAAAAGTGCGATATTTTATTAACTACTAAAGATAATTTATTCAAAATTTATATTTACAATGAGTTTTAGACGAAAAATAAGAATATCAAAACATTTTGGCAAATGGGCGTAGCCACGCCAATTAAAGATATAAAAAAATACATACAGTGGTCTAAAAATTATAACCGAACCACTTTTTGCCAAGCTTTAACGTAATATATTTGTTGTTATTGAACTTTTGTTAAATGTAAATTTTTTTAGATTTTTAGTTTTTAGTGAGTAACGTACCAGTATTTAAAGTAGTTTCACGTCCACTACCAATGCAGTGCAAAATCTTTCTATTTTCTGAGAAAATAGCATCAAATGTTAACTACTATTGCAAAAGTCGCTATAATACTTATTTATACACTTTCAAAAGTCTCCATCTTCTGATGAACTTAGAAAACTGCAAGAAAACGTGGTAGTTTCGGTGCCTAGTGGAAGGCGTCGTAAANCGTGGTAGTTTCGGTGCCTAGTGGAAGGCGTCGTAAAAAAGAAGCAGACCAACCTTCATGGAAGAGCGAACGAAAAGCAAAAAAAAGATAGCTATGTAAAAGTTACTGTTTCAAAACTCGATATATTCAATTTTTATACCCGAGCGCACTTGTGCACAAGGGTACTATAACTTTGTTCACATAACGGTTGTTTGTAACAGGCAAAACGAATCGAGATAGATAT
>NW_016228999.1:0-1281 GCF_001687245.7 Rhagoletis zephyria | reverse complement strand
ACTGTTTAAAAAATCCTATCAAAGTCAAGTAGTTGAAAAGAGAGAGAGATAGAGATAGATCTAGCATTTAATAGAGTAGCACCGCATCCCATTTTAGATCCGTCTCCCTATCTATACTCCAATCCCGTATAGAAGGAAAGTTCAGATACGCGTTTTTCCTGAAATCGAATGTAGCTTTTCCGTGATTCTGAGAGCAGGTCGTGAACATAATTATGCCCGTATTTCCTCGACCTTCAACAGCCTTCCTCTTCTCTTCGAGTCTGATTGCAGAGTTAAAAACGACTTAACTGCTCCTGTAGCACGTGCTTACAAGCGCTTGCCACCTTACTAACGCCCCCGTAATGGCCGCACACATCCACAGGCCATGTTTCCCCAATTTCTACTAAAGATCCTTATACAGTTATAATAGACTATTTGGTACTTNGGCTTCCAAGGATAATGTGAGAGGTGTTCCATTAAGAGAAAGGAGCATGTTCTTTTCGTCTTCTTGGTAAGCAGCACCGTTTTGCACGAAATGACACTTTTCGATGCCCACAAGTGTAACCTGAATGGGAGCACTGCCTGAGATTTGGTATGGTGGGTAAAGTGTTCATTATAAAAATAGTAAGTGGTAAACTTATTTTAGATACGTGGGTTTTAGGACAACTATAGTATTTTTTTTTAATTTTGCTCACAGCGTCTGCGCAACAGTCTGCGCTATGACTGCCCTCTGAGCTCATAACCTTTTAGGCAGTTCGATGCTTTAGTATGCTTACTCTGTTGTTCACTGCTACTGCGCATAGCGTTCGTACTCTACCTTTAATCCCTACTTGAGCTCCCTTTTAAGTAGGCGAGTGCTTATTTAAAAGTATCCAGTTTCTTTGTTTAGTTGAAGGCTTTGTTTGCATTGCGAATAGTTCGTAAGCGTAGTTGCTGCGACTTTGTTACAAGTATTGCAGTTTTCATTGACACTTTAAAGCTCTTTAGGTTATTTTAATGTATACGCCAGCAAACTGCCTCTGCTTTGCCAATAGTTTATTTATTGGTTTTTTTTGGAGTTCGTTAAACGAGATCTCCTTTAATAAATATTTAAGTACATATTTTTTTCCTCTCTTTTTGTTTTCGCATCACTTATCTTTGTTTGCTTCTTCCAATAACAATCTTTAAAAAACCGGTTACAAACAGCTGTTGCATCACTTATGCATCAAGGTGTTTCTCTGTATGCACCACGTACCTTGTTTGCCTTCTTTTCGTTCCTTTGGCAACACTCCATGTATACACCTCTTCAGCTGTATGCCACTC
>NW_016228998.1:644-1281 GCF_001687245.7 Rhagoletis zephyria | reverse complement strand
ATATCAAATTAAGCTTTTTATATACTACATTTGTATTCTTTTTATATGTAATATGAATACGGCAAATCCATATGATAAAATTACAAGTTAAGAAATTTCCATATCCATATCATGTTTGTAACTTTTAATATCAATTTATGTGACATCTGAGCGTAGTGTGATATCATCTCCAGTAACAATTTCAATTTCACCGTTACTTAAAATTTTCTCGAATGCAACCTGGCGAAACACAAAACAAGAAATATTCAGTTTACGTTGAAGGAAATCACTATCATATGTACAGCGAATTCGTAGCATAATATTATCTTCATATTGAAGCTGAAAATGTCTATAAACGGGTTGTGAGCTCTCAATTATTCCCGAAATATTTTTCTCTTTTTNTTTTTCAGATTAGATGTAGGTGCTTCTGATGTCGTTTCAGGAATAGATGTTTTGTTACACTGAACCAAAAATCCATCTCTGGATCAAAGAAAAACTTTGCTTACTTTAAGGTCGAAAATTCTTCCTCATTATATATATTTTTTTGATTTTAATTGTTTATTAATAAATTTGGTTTTTCCCGTACCACACGGGGTATTAATTTAAAATATTGATGTCCATAATATACTATAAGATATTTTTTTCCTGTCCAATAGTA
>NW_016228998.1:0-529 GCF_001687245.7 Rhagoletis zephyria | reverse complement strand
CTCAATCACATTTAATAAATCAATGGCAATTTAAAAAGAATTTAAAAATAGCCAAACACAAAATTCTATGCTATACATATATATTTAATTTCTCTGTTAAGCCCCAAGTTGGGGGTGATTTTTAAAACACTAACATATTAGCCTATTCATCTTCTTATTAATATAAGAATAACCTTGATCTTGATTTCATCATCATTGTTCGTCTAATAAGTATATTAATGTCAAGTGCCCACGAGCCCACATAAATATATAACAAGTAAGAAAGTCTAAGTTCGGGCGGAGCCGANCCAAACACAAAATTCTATGCTATACATATATATTTAATTTCTCTGTTAAGCCCCAAGTTGGGGGTGATTTTTAAAACACTAACATATTAGCCTATTCATCTTCTTATTAATATAAGAATAACCTTGATCTTGATTTCATCATCATTGTTCGTCTAATAAGTATATTAATGTCAAGTGCCCACGAGCCCACATAAATATATAACAAGTAAGAAAGTCTAAGTTCGGGCGGAGCCGAACATTAA
>NW_016228996.1:0-1281 GCF_001687245.7 Rhagoletis zephyria | reverse complement strand
ATATAAACTTATATGTATACACATGTATATATGTATGTATGTACTTGCACATTATTTGTATGCATTTGGCTGCATGTTTTCATACATATATTTATTTTATTATCTTGTTTTACAAAGAAAGCGACTGATTATACAAATCTTGTTTAATAGAATTTACATACATAATAACAGTTGCATCGAAATATGCCTCTATGGCTGATCTTGATGGCTTGGGGATTATTCATACGATTTTCGACTTGACGACGAACTAAACCATTCACCAAGTCATTCGTCCCTTTGCTTTTTTCGATTTGATTTTTGATAACATAAGATGCCAATGCAGCCACATCCAGCATATTATAGAAAAGGGCCAATGGCCATCGCTGAGTACTGTGGCTTCGCACACGGGTGGATGGCATAGGAGTCTTACTTCACCTCATACCATTAGGAGCCACAAAAACATTGGTTGGGTTATGTAAAGCTAATTGCCCGTCCCCCTGTTCGTCGTCATCCGATTCTTCAGGATCGCTCTCCACACAAACAAAATCATCACAAACAAAATCATGATCGTCGTCACCACCACTGTACGCTTTATGATCTGTAAATCTTACATGTTCTATGAGACGCACGTAATAATACGTACGCTGATCCTCTGCCATACTGCATAAATAATACCCATTTGTACATGTACATAAATATAAGTATATAAAATACAAAATCGTGACCACGCTTGATCGCACTTTGATATGGACTAGCTGAATTTTTGAAATTCTTACGAATTGCTCTCGCATAACTAGCGGTATTTATGTAGTTGTTGTTATTTTGCCCTCAAAGTTTGACAATTTTTACCATACTTAATGAAAGTAGTGGCGAAAAAAAAACAACCATTGCAATTTTTGCTTGATTCGCAGCTTCATAGGTCTGGCTAGACCTATGGTGTACGTTTGAGGTATAGGTTTAGTAAATTAGGAAATTAGGAATACGCATATATTTTTGAAATTTTGTTTTCCATCAACGCATTTAATATATTTGGTGAGGGTATCATAAATTCCTAGTTTTGTAGATGAATAATTTCTATAAGATAAAATGAGTTAAGGTTAGTTCAGGTCCGGCCAGATCTTGGTATACCCGTAAGGGTTAAAAACTCTTCGCCTTATCGATTAGTTCCGCGAAACCGATTTTCTGTATATCAATTTTTTAATATTTCTCATCAAAGCAAATAAGATTTACTTATAAGGCTTATAATGGCTACGTAACATCAACGTATGCAAAAACCAGTTCTGTTTAGTATAAGAAAAACGC
>NW_016228995.1:0-1281 GCF_001687245.7 Rhagoletis zephyria | reverse complement strand
ATATTTTAGTAACTACTGAAGATTATTCACTCAAAATGTATATTTACAAAAATTTTTAGAGGNAATTTTTAAAATCGGACAATAACCACGTCCACATCTCATATAACGGTAATTTGGAGAAATACGAAATCTTCGATAAATCAGTAAATATTAAAGCCAATTTATTCAAAATTGATGCTTGCAACAATTCCTTACCAGGAAATACGTCTATAATAAAATTTTGAAAAATGGGCGTGGCACCGCCCACTTATGATCACATATATGTATCTCGGTAACCGTTCTACCAATTTGTACCAAACTCGGTATTTTTATTGTGCTTGCTACATAAAAGCAAAACGATGAAAATTATTGAAATCGGACTAAAATTATGGCTTTTCATATAACGGTAAATTTTAGAAATGCTTTAAACGTCAAGATTTTGAAATTTAGGGACGCTAATTTACTCAAAATTGATACACCCTGGCTTACCATGTAGCGGTAGCTTTCGGAAAGGTGAAAATCATATATTTAATATTTGCGCCGGGTATTTAATGTTCGGCTCCGCGCGAACTTAGACTTTCTTACTTGTTATTCATAATTTTTGCACGCGCTTGCCACAGTTTGAGTAGAAAATTGACAAAAAAATCCCCAAAGCAAAAAGTGGTGTGTTTTTTTTAGATTGGTGTTTGCATGCATTTGCGACGATTCAAACACAAAATAGTGCGACCCTATATAAGAACTAGAGTTTATTGTTCAAAGAACTTTCAACAAGCCGCAATATCCGTTATATGGTTATGCCTACGTATTTTTAATACAAGCAAACTGTATTTTGCATGCCGTGACAATTAAAAAAAATATATAAAATGAGCTGCTTGCTGACCAATGTTCAATAATTTTGTAATAAGTTCCATGATTTTTATAAAAAAGTGCACAAATAGCATTCCATATTTTAGAATAATTTGTTTCTATCTAAAGAAATCGATATAGAAATTTAAATGCTGGTTTATACGAAAAAATACTTAATGAATATTATTTATAAGTTATATTCTATTTTTAGCACTAAATTCCTATTTATATGAAAATAATAAAATCTAAACAACGAAATCATCTGGCCGGCCAGCATTTCATAGATTAGATTCCAATAAAATTGTGTGCAGGTATCTAACAAATGAGTTAAACCTATTTAAATTTTTTACAAGTATTACATTTTTCGTATGGTAAAGTGTCTATAAACTAATAGTATTAGTTACTAAAAACTTCCACGATTCACTATTTCACTATACGTATAAGCAAAATAGGGCA
>NW_016228994.1:0-1281 GCF_001687245.7 Rhagoletis zephyria | reverse complement strand
ACCATCATTGCTGGGGAGCAATCATCAGCGAGTGGTGGTGGTGGTGGTGGTGATGGAGTGCCATGGAGGGGCACTGCCAGGCAGGCAGAAAGACAGGCACTGCCAAGTACACAGCCTCACAGTCGATTCTGCCTGCCTAGTAACTGCTGCTGCTGCATCCTCTGCATCCTCTGCCTCCTCCCTCAATCTATCGGCCAATCTCACTGACTGACTCCTAATTAGGCGAGGGAGAGAGAATAGGTGGCACGAGGTCACGCAAGGTGAGAGTGAAATAGTGGTGGTAGTAGTGCTCTGTCAGATGAAGGATGCAAACATCACCACCGAGGGTCAGAGGGCAGTCGAGCGAAAGATTTAAAGAGAAAACGAAAAAAACTGAATCATCGGAGGACAAACAGTGGACACTGGGCAGCTAGCTAGTGAAATGGCATAGAATTGAATGGCAGTCAAGCGAGATGAGCCCCGTCGCATCACATGGCTGAGTAGTGAGAAGCAGCAGACGTCACACTGCATCATCACCCCAGCCAGCCAGCCNCACACTGCATCATCACCCCCAGCCAGCCAGCCACTGTTTCTCACCCCCGTCAGTTGGACCCAGAGAGTACCGGTGCTAACTGACTGACTGACTGGCAGTCGAGAAAACAGGGATTCTCTCTCTCTCTCTCGTCTGCCCAATCTGAAACGCATGCTCGATCCAGGAGCAGCAGCAGCAGCAGCTCAGACCATTCGTCGTCAGCCTATGCATGTGCACATCTACACTCTGCCAATCTGTTCGCTTCCCACATCAGCAGCCTTAGCAGTAGTAGCTGCTGCTGGGTCGACTGCCCCGTCTGTCTGGTAGTGTCTGGGTAGTACTCGCTCTCTCAAAGTAGAAGAGACTTTTAAACACAGTCCTCTCCCCTGTGTTAGCCTTAGNTCTCTCAAAGTAGAAGAGACTTTTAAACACAGTCCTCTCCCCTGTGTTAGCCTTAGCGTTGCAGTTTTCGGTTAAAGGGCTACTGCTGCTGCTGCTTGTAATGATGGTCGAGGCAGTGCACAGCCACCACAGGCTTAAGCAAATACACATAGACACAGCGGAAGGACACTATTACTTTTTAAAGGGCCCACTTTGACTGCGAGAAAAACGACCACAAGGAAAGAAAAGGAAAGGAAGAGGGGACGGTAGTTCGCAGAAAAATGTATGCCAGTCAGTCAGACTGAAGAGCACAGTGAACACACTATCACTCGTAGACGGCGGTGGTGGCAGTTCTTCTTTAACACTCAAACTACTCAATGAACACACAC
>NW_016228993.1:0-1281 GCF_001687245.7 Rhagoletis zephyria | reverse complement strand
ATTTGAACCTGCGACTCACGGAATAAAAGCACCGGCCCACAAAAAAAAAAAAATTCGGGCGCTTTTAACCGTCCGTTTGACGCGTACACAATTTCGAGTAAATTGCGAAAATTGCTCATTTTTTTGCTATTTTTTTCGCTTTTTCATAATTTACTGTACGTGTCAAACGTACCTCAGATTCGGATTCATTAGGTCGAAATACATGTCAGTAGGTGGGTCTGGTAAAAAGTAAGCGACATTTTTTTATACCCGAGCGCACTCGTGCACAAGGGTATTATAACTTTGTTCACATAACGGTTGTTTGTAACAGGCAAAACGAAACGAGATAGATATAGACTAATGTATACATAAATGATCAGTCCGTCCGTCTGTGGAAACGATAACTCGAGTAAAAATTGAGATCTCTTGACGAAACTTTGTACGTGTACTTCTTTCGGGCGTAGGACGGATGGTATTGAAAATGGGCAAAATCGCACAAAAAGCATGCCTACCTCCCATATAATGGTAATTTTCAGAAATACGAAAACTGCGATATTTTAGTAACTACTGAAGGTTATTTACTCAAAATTGATATTTGCAATAATTTTTAGGGGAAAAATAAGAATATTATAAATTATTGGAAAATGGGGGTAGCCATGCCCACTTATGGTTACATGTGTATATCTTGGTAACCCCTGTACCTTCCAAACTTGGCACAATTGTTAGCCTTGCTACAGCATACTAAATGACATCCCATATAACGGTAATTTGGAGAAATACGAAATCTTCGATAAATCAGTAAATATTAAAGCTAATTTATTCAAAATTGACGCTTGAAACAACTCTTTATCAAGAAATACGCTTGTGTTAAAATTTTGGAAAATGGGCGTGGCACCGCCCACTTATGATCACATATATGTATCTCGGTAACCGTTCTACCAATTTGTACCAAACTCGGGACGGTTATTGTGCTTGCCACATAAAAGCAAAATGTTGAAAATTATTGAAATCGGACTAAAATTGAGGCCGCTTTTCATATAACGGTAAATTTCAGAAATGCTTGAAACTTCAATATTTCGAAATTTAAGGACGCTAATTTACTCAAATTAATACACCCCGGCTTGCCATGTAGCGGTAGCTTTCGGAAGGGTGAAAATCATATATTTAATACTTGCGCCGGGTATTTAATGTTCGGCTCCGCCCTAACTTTCTTACTTGTTTGTTTATGGACTTTACCAAAAATTGCCAGATACCCGAATTTTGTATACTAATTTTACTGTACTATTGTTGCAAACAGTATTT
>NW_016228992.1:0-1281 GCF_001687245.7 Rhagoletis zephyria | reverse complement strand
TATATTTTTTTTTATATGGGAGTTGAAGTCGGTTTTTTTTTTGCTAAAATTACTTGTTTTTTAATTTCTTTGCTGCTTTCCATTCATATTAGTGTCACAATTGTACAAGTTATTAGTGATTCGCTTGTAGCTACAAGTTCTATAATTTTTTGTAACACAATATTAATTTACACACTAGTAGTTATCAGCAAAATATTCTACAGTTTTAAATGGAGTTTCTACAGGCATTGCATAGCTTTGATTTAGATATTTGCGAGCTAAAGTTCTTGTTAAAAATCGACTATCCGACTATTCGTTTGTTTGCGAATATTTAAAATGCTTAAGGCCGCTTGTTATAATTCCGTGAAAATATAAGGCTATTTAAAAGAATTACCTTTGACTGCTATGGAATAAAAGTAAATCACGATAAAAAACACCACAACCTCTTACTTAATTGCTAAATAACTACGAATCGAACGAACTTTGAAGTGGAGTTTAGTATCTGTAGATGTTGAGATGAGCTTTACCCAGTGGGAAAATGTAATGTATAGTAATCGAAAAAATAATCACTAAAACAGCACCTTTTACATTCGAAAATGCATTTTTCTCCCCACGGCAATGTCCTAGGAAAGTTGGGCATTCATTTTTGCATTACCAGTAATGCTTTTAAGCTTATTCATAAGTACTGCAATACGTTTTCGATATTTTCTTATCCATTTAAAAAGAATTCAAATTTTTATAAGGTAGAGAAGCGCGCCAGGCTATCTAGTATATTATATTACTATCAATTACTATCACTTAAGGAATTTTAATCCGGCGAACAACCAAAGCTTTTCTATATTAAATACAAAGCCTCAATAAACATACAATTTTATGTACCAATCTTTTTCCAACGAACACAATGCGAACAGTTTTGAATAATTTGACATTTGCTCTAACCCAAACAAAGAAAATTTTATGTTTGGTGCCTAAATTTCTATATTCCTCTTTTGGACTGAAGAGAATAAGTGAAGACGAGACGCATGAGATGGTCAAATCCTAATTGAATCAAATACGCCCAGACGTTTAGCAAAACAAAAACTGCCAAAGTAGTAATATGTTGAGGGATGGGAGAGAGAAAAAGAAGGAAATGTTAGCATTAAAGTAAGCAAACGCAAAGTACTTGACTAAAGTGCAGTTGAATCAAAAAGTTATCTTAATTGAATTATCAAAAATTATAGCCGTCGCCAATTACGTTGGGTAGCAAGCGGCACACAGGCAGTAAGGCAGACAAACGAAATGACGTGCCACGTCAACTCAATT
>NW_016228991.1:0-1281 GCF_001687245.7 Rhagoletis zephyria | reverse complement strand
TCGGCCAACTGTAGCGCAACTATTAACGATTGTGTTTGCCACATTTTTTTAACTATTTTGTTTATTCTCTTTTGTTTTCAGTATGGTTCAAAGTTAAATTTTATATCAGTTTGCTTACAATTGGCATCAAAATAGCCAATAGCTGAATTTGCTTTCAATAATGATTGGCTGTTGGTGCAATGTTTTGTTTATTTGTGTGCTTGTTTAATAGAAAAAAAGATTCCGTTTGGTCTAGTATCTAGTGGATATTTGCCGTTAGTTTAAATAGCCAAAGTTTAAGTGAAAGTGTTTAAAAAAAAAAAAAATATTTTCTTTCGTTCTTGTACATTCGGTATTTGGAGGTAAAAGTCTTTTGGGAACATTTCAAGGTTGGTATTGGGTTAGGTTATGGTAGGCCAGGTCAGTTTAAGCTTCTCAAGATTAGTTTAAATAAAAGGTGTTTTTTTAGGCATGTGGTTTGCAAGAAGAAATAAAACGCACATAGTTTAATGATATGGTCAAGAATTTAGCTTTATTATAAAGATAAGGGTTTGGCATTTTGTTTTAAAACTTATTTCGGGCAAGTGACCGCCGCGACTGGCTCGAATAAATTCCAGACGAAAGGCCCAATTTTCAACCACTTTTTGCAGCAATTGCGGCCGTATGTCAGCAATAACGCGCCGAAGATTCTCTTCCAAGGTGTCAATCGTCTCAGGCTTATCTCCGTAGACAATCGACTTCACATAAAGCCACAAAAAATAGTGCAGCGGTGTTAAATCGCACGATCTNCTGTATGGAGTGTAGCGCCGTCATGTTGGAACCAAAAGTTGTCCACATCAACATCCCCCAATTCAAGCACGAAAAAGTCATTAATCATGGCCCTATAGCGTACCCTATTGACTGTAACATTATGGCCGGCTTCATTTTTGAAGAAATATGGACCAACGATTCCCTCCGCACATAGATCACATCAAACAGTGACTTTTTGAGGATGTAACGGCGTCTCAACAATGGCTTGTGGATTATCATTACCTATTAACATACCCATTCAACCAAAAGTGAGCTTCATCGCTGAAAAAAATTTAATTTGAAAATCGGGATCGGTAGCCATCTCGTTTTGGGCCCATTCGCCGAACGTGCGACGCGCTTGATGGTCGTTCGGCTTTAGATCTTGCACGAGTTAGATTTTGTAAGCCGCACACCAAGATCCTTCCGCAAAATCTTCCGTAAAGTAGATGGGCACACTGTGCACTGTACGGCATCTTTAAGGATGTGCATTATCCACTAGAGTAAATGTGGTGC
>NW_016228990.1:0-1281 GCF_001687245.7 Rhagoletis zephyria | reverse complement strand
TTTTTTTTTCAGTCTAACCCCCTCAATCGGTAATAACACCGTCCTAGATTTCACATAAAAGTTTTGGTCCCGATTGGAGACGGCTAAGGCATCGCGCACAGGGGGAAAAGATCAGACTCCTCTATATAGACTTAAAAAATGAACACAATTTTTTTTTTATCTAATAGCCAAAATCAATACTACTATAGTCGAAGATAACACATACACATTTTGGTTCCGATTCGAGGTCGGTTAAGACGTTTTCCTAGGGTAATCTGAACTTTGATCCCCGTGCGACACGCCTTAACCACGTTATATTTTAAAAGGTTGGACCTCAATTGTTCTACGTTATGGGGAACATTGCATTTTTTTCTTTAATATTACACAAAGTTCGGAACTTTGATAATATATTTTTACAATTTTTTATTTTTTTTGGAAAAAATAATTAATAAATAACAAAAAAATTTGTTAAAATTGGAATACATCGTACAATTACNGTCGAGGTCGGTTAAGACATTTTCATAGGGTAATCTGAACTTTGATCCCCGTGCGACACGCCTTAACCACCTTATATTTTAAAAGGTTGGACCTCAATTGTTCTACGTTATGGGGAACATTGCATTTTTTTCTTTAATATTACACAAAGTTCGGAACTTTGATAATATATTTTTACAATTTTTTATTTTTTTTGGAAAAAATAATTAATAAATAACAAAAAAATTTGTTAAAATTGGAATACATCGTACAATTACGCACAAAATTATCAGGAGCGGTACCATTCGACGCAATTCGAGCCTCGTAATCAAATTCCGATGGCGTAAGGTAAATATTGTTAACTATTTTAAAGTCATTAACAGAGAAGTTATATGGGGTATAGTTCCTTTGTACGAGCAATTAGACGGTCAAAAACGCATTAGCGCTAGTTTTCACTTTTAAAACGCTAGCGAAATATGTTATTTAACTAAATTATTCAAAAAGCACAAATCTTTTACAACGATAAGTTGTTTATTTTGTTATTAAAAAGTAAACAATAATTCTGTTCGTCGATTAAAAAATGTGTACGAATTTGTACGAATTACCATGATTTTTGTTCAAATCGCGTTTGTGCAGACCGAAAAAAAATTGAGAGTTCACTATGCAGTCGCAAATTCTTGCTGGGAAAAACGCTCTAGTGTGGATGTACAGCATACTCGATTAAACAATGCCACCAGTCAATTATGTGTAGCAAAATGTAGCGAATGTAGCTGTAATTGAAGTATACAGCTGCGAGAATGCATTTGCTTTTTCGGTCGTTCTCTTTAC
>NW_016228989.1:0-1281 GCF_001687245.7 Rhagoletis zephyria | reverse complement strand
CATAGCCCCCATACCTTAAGGTAAGACGTATTCTACGTCAAAATATGAGGATGAGGATACCGATAAAAGTGAAGAGTAAAGAGAATTATATAGACAGAGACGCAGATAATCAATCTGGGAACTATTTTGGGATTTTTGATATTTTCGGGATTCTCGTGACTTATAGATATAAAATTCGATATTTTGATTGGTGTTGTTATCGATATTTTTTTGTCGATTTTGTTATCGATATTGATATTGATATCGATTTTGCTATCGATATTTTCGGAACTTATCGACGTAATAGTCGATATTTTTATCAATTTTGTAATCGATATTTCTAACGATTTTGTGGTTTGGTTATCGATACTGTTATCGATTTTGTTATTGATATTTTTATCGATTTTGTTATCTTTATTCTTATCGATTTTTCTATCGATTATTTATCGATTTTTCTATCGATTATTCCTCGATTTTGTTATCGATATTTTTATCGATTTTCTAATCGCTTTTGCTACCAATATTATTATTGATTTTGTGATCGAAATTTTCATCGAGTTTGTCATCGATTTTGTTGTCGATTATTTATCGCGTTTTGTTTTCGATTAATTATCGATTTTGTTATCGATTATTCATCGCGATTTGTTTTCGATTCTTTATCGATTTTATTATGGACTTTGTTATCGATTTTACTGTCGCTTACTTATGGTTTTTTAACGATAGTTTTATCGATATCTTTATCGATTTTCTAATCGCCTTTGCTACCAACATTATTATCAATTTTGCCGTCGAAATTTTTATCGTATTTGTCATCGATTTTGTTATCGATATTTTGTCGATTATTTATCTATTTTGTTATCGATTATTTATCTCGTTTTGTTCTCGATTATTTATCGATTTTGTTAACGACTTTGTTATCGATTTTGTTATCGATTATTTATCGATTTTGGTATCGCTTATTTATCGATATTTCTATCGATTTTGTTATCGATTTTGCTTCCAATATAATTATCTATTTACCTGTGGAGATTTTTATCGAATTTGTCATCGACTTTGTAATCGATATTTTTATCGATATTTTGTAGGGTCTTACTATCGATTTTGTTATCGATAGAGTATAAAGACAAGAGAAAATGATGATAAAGGAAAACAGAATAACACAGATGTAATTAGAAGGAACAGGGGTAGAGGTGGTGATCTAGATAGAAAAAAGACAAAAAATATGACCTTAAGAAAAGGCAGATATATGAACATACATATGTATGTATGTATATTGGCTATGAGACAAAATAGATATACATA
>NW_016228988.1:0-1281 GCF_001687245.7 Rhagoletis zephyria | reverse complement strand
ATCTGTTGCTTTGCCGACCACATTTTTGCCCATGTATCCACGGTGTACGGAAACACAACAAAAGTAAGTCCAAGGCAATCGTACACTAGGTAAGACTGATGTTATCATTTGCTATCAAGCCGAGAAACTTTTCCCAGCCGACCAGGTGTTTTGATAGTCTTCAGTTTTTTGTTTGTTCTACTGTCTACACACTATCTGCTAAATATTCCTGGGCCATAAAACTCAGCACGGACGGTAAAGTTAGGAGAACAATTTGAAAATTCACTAACTTTTTGACAGATGAAACTGTCTCTAAGTTGTTTTTAGAGTTAAACCTTCCTGCCATCACAAATGCATTGAGGACCATACATTTTCAGGAACATATTTCCTTCAAACATTCATGATTATGACAAGATTAGAGGTCGATAGAAGGCTGAGGAAAAACNGCATGTCTGAGACAGGAAGATTTAGAGTCCGTTCAGCACTTTGTGTGCAAATGTCCCGCACGGAGGAGAAATCATCTTAAATTTCTTGAAACCACTTCTTCGCCACCATGGACACCTTGGGGACTGCTTCGTTAGAGCGTATAAATACGCCTTAAATTTAACTTAAATAACACAAACCACTTATATCACCTTGAACATTTATTAAAACAAAAATTCTAAATATTTTGTTTTTAAGAAGGTGGATGTCGTACCACAGTAATTTTGGGTCTGTCTTACAAAATACTATGTCCCTTGGCTGACATTGGCAAGCCTCCGAGTGTCCCTCCGCTTGTTTGAAGGTGTTAATATGTCTCCGAAGAATACAGAATATTACAAATTCCTTTTCATATACCTATCCACTTACTGAAAACAACTATAGGCACAATGAGCTCGAAGCAGTTAAGTGATTTTTTCCTATTTTTCTTTTTCCAAAATTTTTTTCAAATCCAAAATATCATTGAAGCATAACAAAAAAGATTATAAAAAATCAAGCTAGCATTAACGAATTCACCGTTGGCATACAGTTTTTGCTGGTGATGCGCTTTAAGTAAATAAGTACCTGCTTACCAACTACTACGAGCAGCATAATCCCACATAAAAATCGCGCAAGTAGACAATCAGCGTTCCAAGTAAATTTTTTGTTGCGCAGTTGATGCCTTCAAACTCCCAACCTCCACACATTGTAATGGTGTTTGTGTGCATTGTCATGTCACCAAATCTGTTAGTTACGATCTATAGCCACTGTCGTTGACATGCTAAGCCGGTTGTCATTGCAATTTTACGGGTCAGAGTATTCACGACTTTTAAATCACTTAGG
>NW_016228987.1:0-1281 GCF_001687245.7 Rhagoletis zephyria | reverse complement strand
AATGTTCGGCTCCGCCCGAACTTAGACTTTCTTACTTGTTATTTATACCGTTCAGGCCATGTGACGATCGTCCAGAATATCGGAGAAGTACAGGACCAAGGGGGAGATTCTGTAACAAGTTAGCGACAATTTTCGGATCGCTATCGCAGTTTTTGACGCAAAACCATGTATATCATGCGTCAAAAAGTGCGATAGCGATCGGCAAATTGTCGATAACTGGTTACAGAATCTCCCTTCTAAAGTTCAAAATATCGCAAAGTACATTTGACTGTACTTCGAAGTACGAAGTACAACACCGAAAATTAAGTACTGTACTTCCGAAAGAGGTACGGTTGGCCACATTATTCATGAGTAATACATATATGTAGAAGCTAAGCAACACTCTCAATAATGCCTTTTCTTAAGAAGTGTACCTACATACATTACACATTATCTCATCAAAAAACACAGGAATCCACATCAATTCTTTCCTTAATCACTTGGAATTCCTACAACTTCCGTATACGGGATTTAATAGAAAAAAATCATATTTCATTTCAAATTTGCCAATGTTTAAAACGAAACAAATTAAAGCGAAACAGGGACCAGCGTTAACTTTTTGAGTACGTGCACAAAATACGTACATACTAGAGATGCCAATCCGGGAATCCCATTGCTTTTGAGGTCGGAAAGATCGCGGGATATGCTTGCATTAATCCCGGGATCCCGAAAAATTTAAAACATCGCATTGATAGTAAGAGCTTGTTTATGAATTTGAAGTATTTTTGTAAAATGCCGTTTTGAGTACAATTAATAAAAATATTGAAACTGTACTTTTAAAATCGCAGCCTGGGTCTTTTTTGAAGAAGATTTAAAACTCATAGCGTCGCTAATGTAAACGAATCAGAAAGTTTTAAAGAAAAGTTACATAATTTTTTAAATCAATCTTCTCAAACTTCCTCAAATCGGAAAACTTATAAGTGATCCGACGTGCTGGTAAAAGAAGTTCAAATATTTAGTATTTAATGGAGGAGATAGGGATCACTATCTTCAAATGGATTACGACTACCTTTTGACGGTTCAGCCAAAAAGTGTTGAGGCCGAAATGCGTTTTTCATCAGCAGGTTTTATGTGTAATAACTTCAGGTCCAAATTAGAAGACTCCCCTTTGAATGCGAACATATTTTTAATGTAATAATAACAACACCGGCACAATAAAAAACATGTGCGTTTTTAACCAGACCCACCTACCAACATTAGGGTGCTTTTTTTTGCGACTATTTTTTTTTTCGGTCCCATCGT
>NW_016228986.1:0-1281 GCF_001687245.7 Rhagoletis zephyria | reverse complement strand
GGAAGCTGGGCCAACCTCACTCTTGAAGACGTCACTGTAAAGCGAATCGCCGGCGGTTTCACCAATCAAATGTACCGAGTCAGTCTGAAGGAGTCGGTTCAGAAGCTGCCAAACCCTATTTACGGTGAGGATGAGCCGGAAACGGTGGCCGTGAAGCTGTACCAGGCGAAGCACATCAAGAACTACCACGAAGGTGACCCGGAACGCCTGAATGACACCATCATCCTGAACGTGATGAGCCAGAAAGGTCTCGGCCCAAAGGTGTACGGCATCTTTGAAGGCGGCTTCATCCAGGACTTCCTCACGCATGAGCAGTTTCGGGCGGCGCACATGGACCAGCCAGCTCTTCGAAAGCAGCTAATGGAACTTTTAGCGGCTATCAATCTCCTGCAGATTCCCATTCGAAAGGACCGGGACCTGATGATGAAGCGGACGCGAGGCTTCATCACTCGAGGCTATGAACAGTGTGAAGTTCGGAAGTTAGCAGAAGAACTGAATTTGAAGTATCTCAAGGAGGAAGACGTCTTTGTGGAGTACGATGAAGTGATGAGCAAAATTGAGGCATTAAAGGCGCCACTGGTCTTTGTCCACAACGACTTTCGAGGATCCAATCTGCTTGTGGTGAAGAATGATACCGGTCATCAAATTTTTGCTTGTGACCTTGAGCACGGCGGCTACGGGACACGGGGCTTTGACCTCGGTTCTATCTACTGTGAATGGAACAAAAAGGACATAATGGACATGGCCTTTACGCCACCCGAAGATTCGGTTATGGAGGAGTTGGTGGGGTTTTATATTGAAGCTTGCGAGCGTTTGGTGCCTGGATATGCCTCCAAAGAGGGTAACAGCGTCGAACAGCATTTAAAAGAGGCTCGAGTGATGGTTCTGGCAAATAAGCTCTTTTTCACCAGTTTTATGATGCAATTTACCGAGTCAATTGTGCCGGACATTCCGTTTGATCATAAAAAGCATATGGTAAGTTTATTTTTCAAAAAATATCTAAATTAACTCAGCATTTTATTCATTCAGGTTTTCGTTGAGATGTTGTTTGCCGACTACTTCAAAACCAAACAGGTTTTTCTTGAAAAAGGACAAATTTGATAAAATTTAATGCAAAAATTGTTGTATCACCTATTAATTTTTACTTTAACTATATTTGCACTATGTTGTTTGAGAAACTTTTATTATTTTTTGGTAGACAAACAAAACATATATATTTTTTTATTTAGTAAAAAATGTAAACAAAATAGTACTACATTTGTCAGTTCATTTTAATAAAAA
>NW_016228982.1:1116-1282 GCF_001687245.7 Rhagoletis zephyria | reverse complement strand
GGGCCCGACAGGCCCCTGCGTAAGCCCGCGGGTACGGGCCGGAATATTTTCTGTCAGCACGAACTCGTGCGAGCCTGGGCGTTCAGTAAAATTTCAGAAAAGCACGAAAAGGCACGAAAAAGCCCGTTGCTAATACTAAAAATTTAGATGAGCTTTTGTGTTTATA
>NW_016228982.1:0-1106 GCF_001687245.7 Rhagoletis zephyria | reverse complement strand
CTTTTGTGTTTATACAAAATAAAAATAGTACGTATTTAAAACTCTTTTGATAAGAGAAAAGCAAAAAAAGATATATTTGGAAATCTATTGAAAATATATGATACTTAGTAGTTTTGTTTACATACATATCTGTACACAAAATACCTTCCACTTTTTCTACTTCCCAGAAAATATATTATAAAATCTTTGATGTAAAATATTGATCCGCTTAAGTAAATATACGTATGAACATAAACACAAAATTAAAAATATGTACATATGTATACATACAATAAAAGTTGGCTCTTCATTTCCGGGCTGGGGCGTGTCCCGTCGTGCCGGGCCGGGCCCCCTTAAAATTCTTAACGTGCGGGCTTGTGCCCGTTTTTGAAAGTTGATTTTGCACTCGTGCCGGGCCGGGCCTGAAAATTTAGGCCCGTGCCCATCTCTAATCCCTACCTCTACCACTGTTCGTTTTATTAACATTCATGTTATTCTGTTTTTCCATTATCTTCATTTGTATCTTTATATTATATCGATAACAAAATCGATTATAACGTCCATCAAAATATCGATAACAAAATCGATGACAAACTCAAAAAAAAAATTCAATAGCAACATCGATAATACCATTGGTAGCTAAATCGATTAGAAAATCGATAAAAATATCCATAACAAAATCGGTAAATATCGATAACAAAATCGATGAATATCGATAACAAAATCGATAAAGATCGATAACAAAGTCAATAAATATGGACAACAAAATCGATAACAGAATCGATTTATATCGATAACAAAATCGATTTATATCGATAACAGCATCGATCAATATCGATAAATACCGATAACAAAATCGATAAATATCGATAACAAAATCGATAAATATCGATAACGAAATTGATAAATATCGATAATAAAATCGATAAACATCGATAACAAAATTGATAAATATCGTTAACGAAGTCGATAAACATCGATANTAAAATCGATAAACATCGATAACAAAATTGATAAATATCGTTAACGAAGTCGATAAACATCGATAACAAAATCGATAAGAATCGATAACAAAATAGATAATTATCGATAACAAAATCGATGAATATCGATAACAAAATCGGTAA
>NW_016228979.1:0-1282 GCF_001687245.7 Rhagoletis zephyria | reverse complement strand
GTTTCTGGACACACAACATTGCAAGTTGATAAAAGCGTTGTAAAATGGAGTACCATTCAATGGATCAACGAAAGCAAAAGTATATTGTTTGGGAACAAAGACGATATATCTTAAGATAAGAGATGTCTGAACAACAAGTAAAATAGCCGGCGATTTTCAGTCAAAGATTTGAAACCCGAAGGTTCCGGAATAAAGACATGGATGCGGTCGATAATATGGAAAGTGAATTAAAAATATTAATAAAGGCGAATATATCATTGAAGATATTGATAAAAAATCCCGCAAATCAGTGCCGGCCACACGAATACTAAAACATCGGCACAAGTGTGTGTGCCAAGCGATGAGAAGCGAAGCATTGCCGTAAATTGATATTGATAAGAATATCTCTACGAATGTAGCGGCTGTAAATACCAATTTTTTGAAAATTATTCGAATACTCGTACACCGTAAACAGAAACGATTTCCCAAAACAATCAACTGCGTTGCCATTTGTTGAGCCTGGAGAAGTCGTTAGACGCTTTTTTAATTATTTTTTAGTAGACAGAAGGATGGATATTAGGTTAATCGCTTAATATTGCCTGTTTTAAGCTGTCTTCGCGAGTTGTGATGCGATATTAAAAATGATCCGCTGATCCTGACCATGTTACATTCTACGCACCAGCACTGGGATAACTTGCCCAATCAGAATTCGACAGTCTCAGGCAGGCAACGGAAAGTCCGTTCTGTGAGTACTTCTCAGCCTTAAACTCAGAATAATAAGCTGTACTGACAAGAAAGACATAGTATGTATTAATTTCAGAACAGATGCCAAAAACACGATTTCAATAATTCATAAGGCAGTGGGCCCTAGTTTCATTTGTTTTACCGCAAACTTCCGGGAAGATATACGAAAGTACGCTTTACTTGCTGCACATCATTCAAGTACTAATTCAGGATTACTCGAAACCCAAAAATGTCGCATAGGACATTTCAAAAACAAACTCTCTCAACAGCAACTCTAAATGCTCTATGGACAACACAGAATTCATTTTTCTTTGCACCTGACTGGTTAAGTGAACTTAACTAAAGAAAAGGAAAAGTGTCGCATTAAAAATGCAGATGTGTTCATGTAATACAAATACATATGCAAATGTACATAGTTTCAACAAAAGCCAACTAAACTAGGTCGCATTTTCGTAACAAAGAAGAATAAGAGAAAAGCGTTTTCCTACAGAAAATGCCCAAAAACCGACTGCGAGCAACGAAACTCAGCTACTCAAACAATTTGTGCGGCATAAAGCGT
>NW_016228978.1:0-1282 GCF_001687245.7 Rhagoletis zephyria | reverse complement strand
TTTACATAATATGTTGGCGCCTACAACTGTTGACCATGAAACAACTCAATCATCTGCAAGCTCAATTGGCTATTTAGGAAACTTGATTAGAAAAAACAAAAAAAAAATAAATTCAAACCCGTTAAATATTTACACATAATGCGACGACAGACAACAGCCGTTGCTTGGAGTCATTGATAAATTTAAAACTAAATGTTGTTGACATTTTGTATTTTTTTCTCAAGCGGAGCACTCTGAAGCATCACAATTCATGTTAGTTGTTTTTATACGATTATGGCAAGAGCCAGTGAACAAATAAGCATAACAGCAATAATAATGTTATTATCTAGCAAAGCCACATATTTGTGCCGACAGTTGACCGCTCTTATAAAAACAATTTTCAGCGGTGTTCGCATCGAACACACGTTCTTTAAACTAATACGACATTTCCACGATTCGTAGTTCGCTTTCCCATTCGTCATTCGCCATCCACTTACACTTCGAATTACGTAATTCGCCACACAAAATTTTGAGAGCGAATTACCTTATTTGTAGGTACCATGCCTAATCCCATTTGCTTGCACTTTTTCTAATTGCTGGAAAATTACTTAATTAATAAAATATTATCTATATAAATAAAAAAACTTTGATGATAACTTAAATTTATGCTCCATCTTCGATATTTACAGTGCACAAAAATAATAATATGTAAATAGCGAAGAACAAGAACAAGAAGTAGAGCAGCCAAACGAGTCACGAATGTGTGTCGTGGAAACAGCGTAATTCATGAATTACTTAGAAAGCGAATTCCGGATCGTGGAAACATCGTATAACAGTGCATACGCCACGTACAAAGCAACTCAACTAGGGTGATCGCATAAATGACATAAATCCATATACATGCATACATATTCATACTAGTATGTAAATACATTTGTATCAAAGCTTACTGTCAACAGTTTTTTTTTTTCATTTTCATAAATATTTTTTTGATGATCGTAAGAATAGTGCTAGCCTCACACCACCTACATCACTTGTTAATGATGCAGCGCTGCTTTAATTTTTTTTATAGCTTTTTTATTCTTTTGTATTTTGGTGTTAATTTCAGTTCTCAGCTTTTTGTCTTCCTACACAATGTGGGCGTTCAAATGCTTATAAATTAATTTAATAATAAAAATACGCGGAATTCGGTTGCTGATGTTGTCAAACTTTGGCAAATATGATCAATACCTTAGTGGGAAAAACTGGCAATTCGAAGTGAAAGAGAAAACATTTTGTTAAGAAAAATTTGTTAAACGGGTGT
>NW_016228976.1:0-1282 GCF_001687245.7 Rhagoletis zephyria | reverse complement strand
ACACGTTTCCGCAGGCCAGTGCGGGCCCGATCTTCCAGACTATTAACAACAAAATGATACTTTAGAAAAAGGGTCAATATGGTGGTATTATCCACCAGATGCACTAACAGGTAACTTACAGGTTAGAAGGATTGGGAAGTTAAATGGGCAAATTGCTGAAAAAATACAAAAAGGGTTAAATCTCAAAATAAAAATGTCGCAAGATTTTGACCGGTTCCCCACCTAGACAGACGCCAACTGGCTCAATTCGCGTGAAGCTGGTGACGCCCCCATCCGCTGGAATGGTCTTTCCATGAATTTTGTCCGCCCAACCGGCGGCGTAGCGCAGCGTCGCCACCGAGGCCTGCACCTCAAAGATGGACGTGGCCATCACTTTTCCGCTCTCCAGCGAGCCAAGCGCCGCCATCTCTTCAATGTCTCGTTCCAACAGGTCGGCCAGTTTGTTCAGCAGTCGGCCTCGGGCGGAAGGGTCCAGTTTGCGCCAGGGAGAGTTCAGACGGAAAGCGGCCACGGCAGCGGCCACGGCCTTGTCGGCGTCGGCCTGTAAACAAATATAAAAATTACCTTTAAGTTTCTAAACTACTAGGTCAGCACTTTGCTCACCTTGTCACCCTCAGCAATGTCGGCGTATTTCTCCTCCGTGGTGGGATTAATCACAGGGAAGGTTTTCCCGCTCACCGAGTTGACCCATTCGTTGTTGATAAAGATCTATGAAAAGTAAGTTTATTTGAAAGGGTAACAAGAACCTTTTTATTACTTTTGTGTACTTGACGTTGACCATGTTTGCTGGCTTGGTAGGTGATCCACTTGTTGACAGTTGTTGGACAGGTTGCTGAAGGGAACTTCTCGGTACAGATGTGAGCACGGCACTGATTTTACCGCCACCGACGACTGGTCTTTTTATATGCTGATTTTTGCATTTACACAAGAACTTTCTCTCTCTCTCTCTCTTTATCTGACGCCAACACTGCTTCAATTGTGTTGTCCTACAAGTGCATTGGCTGTACACGGAAAATGGTAAGTAGAACAAGCTGAAGCAAATAGATAATTTATCGTTGAAAGTCCCACTGGATCAGCAGTAGCTTTCACAAGGTATAAAAAGGACACCTCCACAATTGCGTTCAGCCACTCTACCTCTACTGTTTACTCGTTAACATGTTTGTTTGCACTATCACTCGATTTTCAGCTACGCTTTGCTGTAGCCTAGTGCGTTCATTTTCTGTTGTTCATTTTTAATATTTTTTGACTTTTGCGTGCAGGACTGACACTTTAAAACTTTTTT
>NW_016228975.1:0-1282 GCF_001687245.7 Rhagoletis zephyria | reverse complement strand
AACACATTTATTCTGTTGTGACCAACTGAGACTTTTTCATAAGTTACAAGGCTTCAGATTTCAATAATGACTACCGGTGTTCCAAGTCAACCTACTTTGTGTTTAACGGCAAGAAAGCAAAAAAATATAGACAAAATAACAAGACAAAATGCAAATATGTATGAGAATATAAAACAAATTTGCTGTTCAAACAAGCACACCCACCTATGTATGTATGCTAGCATTAACATAGTAGACAAAATAAACAACAAATTATTCGATACTCAATAAATAGCATACGAATAATGAGCAGAGTTTCCTACGCTCGACTGATAGTAGAAATCACTTGAGCCGAAACAGCGTTGGAGAAGTTTCAGCAGAAGCGACGGCAAACGTCAACGGCATGTCAAAAAAATGCCATCTGAACAAGCCCACTTGACACTTGGACGCACATTTTGTACCACCGTTAGAAGATGGTTGCATGCAACGAACGGGGCTGGTGGGCAGTAAGGAAAAGGTAGAGCCTATGGACGAGAAGTACTTGTGGCTACACATGAGTACANGATTCTAAAAATATAAATAACCCAGTGGAAAAAAGTTGACTTGAGAGAAGAGTACCTAATTGAGCATAAAAAAAATGTGTTTACCAATTTATACAAGATTTTTAAAGCTGTTTATACATGAGTCATGAACGTTTAAAATTGTTGAACACATAAAACAGGAGTGCATACATTACGATCTAATTTTAAATACAAATTTACCACTCTTCTAGAGAAGCAGAATTATTATGTTTTTCTGTGAATGACAACCAAGTCCCTACACTATACTACACTATAGTAATGTAGACATTATTACATCAACTGCATATCAGAAACAGTGATTTCAGTGAGCAATGATAGCAGCGTGTTTATTTCTTAATTTTTAAATGTTTCGTTATAGTACAGGTTTCCCCGCCAATAGAGAATTGAAGCCTCAGAGAAACGCATTAGCTGGAAAACATTTCTCATTCCGATTTTTGGCTTTAAATTATATATATCAACTGCGAATTTTTACAACAAACTCGAATAGTCAATCAAGTTCATACTTATGTGTTGCTTGCCCTTATGGTTTGCAGTAAAAAGGATAGTTCTTATAAAGACGGCCCAAAGCACATGCTCACAGCTATTAGAACATCCAGGTATTTAACAGAAAATCTTCTCCAAATTGTGGATCCTGTTATTCAATGCAATGTCTGTTTTGTTCATACTGAGAACATGCAATGTCAATGAACAAAACAAAAAATATCAGAGCACTTGGTCCAACT
>NW_016228974.1:0-1282 GCF_001687245.7 Rhagoletis zephyria | reverse complement strand
TTCACATATTCATGACCAATGTGCAGGAAATATGGCGTGTAGCCCGTGGTTGAATGCACTGAAGTCTTAATATCATGAATAACACGAGAAAGATGGTTTTCCCAGGAGGAATGTTCAAGAAGGTCAGCCATGTGAGAACGTAATCCAAGTTTAATGCTTTTGTTTGTCGCCTCGACCTGATTGGCTTGTGGATGGTACNTGTGGATGGTACAAAGGCGTTTTCATGTGTTTGATGTTATAATCGGCGCAAAGCTTTGAGTACCATTATCTGATATAATGAGTTCGGGGCAGCCATTCTCCGTGAATATATGTCGAAGCTAATTGACTACGGATATGGCGTTTGCATTTTTCATGAGCTGCGCCCAGACATATCGCGAGAAACAGTCGATGGCTACGAAGATCCATCGGTTACGATTTTTAGACATGGGCAGCTTACCGACGAAGTCAATCGATAATTGCCTACCCGGTTTTTGTGTTTCTCTATATTCGCCGTGAGGTGTTTTGGTGCTCTCATTACTTGGTTTAATGCGGTGGAATAGTTCACATTGCCGAACGTACTGGTAAACGGACTCATACATGTTTGACCAGTAATAGCGTTGTGAGATACGTCTATAAGTGTTCGAAACACCCTGATGAGAATGTTGGTTATGATTTTCATCGAGGACTTTTGCTCTGTCTGAAGATAGTACACAAAGTGTCCACAGTATTTCCGCACTTTGATTGGCAAATTTCAATCGATGATATAGAAGGTTGTTCTCGATTTTATATCTATCTAATGGTTGCTTTGAGGCCATGGCATGCATTTTGTTGTACCATTTATCACACGTGTATGGGTCAATGTTGATCACGGATGTGATTGGGATACGATTAACGTGAAAATTACTCGGAAGGTCAATTGGATTTCTACGAACGATGTTGAGAAGAGCAAAAGAACGAGATAAGGCGTCAGGAAGTTCTAAATGTTTTCCTGGTTTATGAATAATTTAGAGATCGTATGGTGATAATCGGATCGCCCAACGGCATAAACGGCCAGTTGGTTCTTTGAGAGTTTGTAGCCAGCGCAAAGCTGCATTGGCCGTTACCACAACCAATTCACGACCTTCAAAATATGGACGGAACTTTTCGATCGCTAAGAGAACGGCTAGGCATTCCCGNATCCCTGTTGAGATGCTGTGTAATTTTGTTCGGCCTTCGAGAATTTCTTAGAAAAATACTGAACCGTTCATTCCCATCATGTTCTTTTACTAGAACAGCTCCAGCTGCGATAAGCGAGGCATCGGTA
>NW_016228973.1:0-1282 GCF_001687245.7 Rhagoletis zephyria | reverse complement strand
TTTCCAAATTCGAAAAGTGTAGTGCTAACTTGACACACGTAAATAATTGTACATTTATAGGCTGTAGTTATGTTTATATATGTATATGCATGTGTGCTTATATACATATGTATATCTATGTACATTTACCTAAACATTGAGTATCCACAAGATTTTTTCTTTCTCACAAACAGTACTTTGCGCATGTTTTCATTACGTTTCGTTGCTATTACATAAAAATAGTATATTTAATTATAAGTTAAATTAAGCAAAACCCTGTAGAGAAAACGTTTATGCATATGTATGCAGGTAAACATATAGAATATTGTAAAAGTAACAGAAATTATGCCTAAAAGGTGAAGCTCGTGTCTAGAAAAAATGTATTATGTAGGGGGAAAGCATTGCTGGTGTGAAAATGCATATAATACATTATTAACCCATTACTGGTCATTACCGTAGACAGCGGCGTTAAAAATATTGAGGAAATACAATCATTTGTTGTTCGAACAGTAACTCTGGGAGTTAGATGCGCTGAACGCTACTGGAATGATTTTGCCACAGCACGCTTTCTAAAATGTTCATTTGGCTTCCTTCCTTCAATATTTGATGAGATAGCCGCTGTGGCTGAGTGGTTAGAGGTGCGACAAAAACCAAGTTTAATGAATTCAAAAACTAACACACGGCAACACTGATTTTGGTGCGGCCAATGTTAAAGCTGATTTTGATAGACTTTTTTGTGCTGATTACGAATCCGTAAGGATAAATTTTTCTTCAGCTTCAGATTTTGATAAAAACGAGGTAAAAAATAGCATTTTTTGCAATGTTTGAGCTCTAGCAAAAAAACAAAAGACGATAGAACCGTCTACTTAGGCTTGAACTTTTGCCTGCATCTTGACCCCAAGGTCACTTATAGTCATTTATTGAACAATAAAAAAAATACTATATGTCAGGTCAAGGTACAGGGGTAGTATTTCAGGAGTAATCAAGAGTTCTAGCTTTAATTTAAGCCCAAGAAGAAGGTTCTATCACCTTTTGTTTTTTTTTGCTAGAGCTTATATTATGTTAACATAATTTTTTTCAAAAACACATATTACAAATAATCAAGTATACAAATTTAAAAGGACTTTTTCCATCTTGTGGGAGCATACATATCAACAAGCAGGCGATCTCTTCAAAGTTTTGTGGAAAAAATCACCTGGATGCCAGTTCACTTTCGGCATATTTTCCCTACATATATACTATTTACTCGCTATATTTTTCTTTAACTCCCCTCTTGTATCCTAAACACACACACACACACACA
>NW_016228972.1:0-1282 GCF_001687245.7 Rhagoletis zephyria | reverse complement strand
CGCTTTATTTATTTTCAGACAGAGTCAATAATAAAGATGTTGACCTATGTTCTTGAAGAATTTTTAATAACAATGAACATGATGGTTGAACTGTCAAAATCAATCATTTAGATCGTCTGTAATTGAATTTTGGAGTAAAAAGGACAAACAAAACACTTGTAGATATATAAATAAGTGTTTAAGCGACTTATGCATTTCTCGCATAAACCAAGTGAAGCAAACANATTCACTCATTCTTAATTGGCTATGCATTTTTTATACAATTCTCAAATATCTCTTCGCTGAACTTAGTGAAGTGATAAGTCGCTGGCATTTTCAGCTATGATCAACGCAAACCCAAGAATGATAGAATACAAGAATGCGCCGATCAGAGAGGATTTTTGAGAATAACTTTTGTGTGACGTCACACTGGTGCAATTGCGAGAGAGAAATGCCAAAACGTGAGCAAGAATTGAAGAAGAAGAAAAAATGTTGCAAGGAAAATGTAAACAAGTTGCACCAGTGTGACGTCATGCAAACAACGATTCTGTCAAATTCGTTAAGAGAGGAATAGCGGTCCGAGATCGGCGCAACCTTTGTATTTTCTCAATCGTGACGCAAACCCATCTTGGCTCATCATAAGGGTCAACGCTCGTATGCTTGACACCTCCCTCAACCTATGGTCAATGCTAACCCAGCTTGGCTAGAGCAGAGCAGCTAGAGCATGACTCCTCAATGGAGTCCCCCAATTGATAAATGGTAAAAGGGTCACATCTTTCGCTACCGCTTCATCAGCCTACCCGCATATCTCTTTCTCTATCTCTCTCCCTCTCTATCTCGTACATTAGGCATATTGAGTGCGTGGTTGACTTGATGTGCACCTATAAGCACTACGGGCTCATTGAGCTCGATACATAAACACTCGCCAAGGTAGTACATATCTCCTCTACTACTCTAACTCGACCACGACTTTAAACCTGGTCTCAAGTTCTCCCTCAGCTAAACAATAATAAAAAAAAAATGTTTTTGTAAAATCAAAGTTAGACATTTCTTTGCATTGTCAATAGCTATGAAAACAACCACTGCTTATTGAAAATAATTTATCACATAATTCAAGTGGCCCATTTCAGAAATTCTGACTCACATGCATAGATGCGGTATATGAAATTTCGGCTCGAAAAATTTTACTAGCACTAGTGTTTGAAAGTTTAGTAAAAATATGTTTATTTATAACTTATATGTATGTTGTGACTATTTCAATATTGCACTACTTGAGTTTTTAGTGCGAGTTTATTCACTACCA
>NW_016228971.1:0-1282 GCF_001687245.7 Rhagoletis zephyria | reverse complement strand
AAATATAAAAAAAGGCACGCTAAAAATGCAAACATTAAAAAACTTTACACACTTTTAGTTATAACCCGTTACAGAAATTGAAGAGAAGTTTAAAAATTCGAGTGAAAGCAAATGACCCTAGAAAAATAAATAATTGGGAATTTGCAGCAATGAAAGAGAGAAATTTCAAACGCATACATATGTATGTATTGAGCATATTAAAAACAGTCCCCAAATGCTTCTTTATATGTACATATACATACATATGTACCTGAATATTCTTCAAAATCCTTTCATGTGCTAACTTACTTCCAGTTAAAATTACCTTTGACAAGGTAGGCGAAATGTGTACAAATACTTACAAAAATAAGCAGCTGTTGTTAATCAACTGTCAAATTTGTTGTTGCATTTGTATGTATGTGTGAATATGTTTAATGCTTCGCAAACGCCTAAAAGCAGGCTACTCATCCCTATACTTAACTTTTCGCCTTTGTGAGCTGTTAACGCTGTGTCGACACAAAACAATCGTATTTACTTATACATTTGTATTGTATGTACATACGTGTGAGTATACACATATGTACATCCATGCATACATATGTACATATATTTGCATTTGTGTATGCGTGAATGAGCGCATGATTATGTGAAAGTATGTGTATGATGAACAAACGAATTGAATTGCATATGCGAAAATACTCATAACAATGCCCATAATTATACGCTGTCGTTCGCTAACACGTACTCAATGCACGCAATGCGCACACACAAATATTTTATTGCATACACGTAGAACGGTAAATTTACCATTATGTTGAAAATAATAGGAACATTACGTAAGACTACGATGACCATATTTATGAGAGCCGAATACGGGACAAAAAATAATTTTGGAAGTTTTTTCTACACTGTTTTCCCTGAAACAGTATCCCTATAGTAACATCACAAATTTGTAGGAAAGTTTTCTCGAGATTTTTACCCGGTAAAATTTGTTAAAAAATTCGTTAAATTTTAGTATAATAAAGTGCAATTTTAAGTCGGTAAGGCTTACCACTAATTTTTGGCAATTTTTTTTTTGTTGACGGTGTTACGCATTTTTTTCATACAAAGTAAGTATGTTCGANCCACTCGCACTTTATTATACTCAATTTTAATGAGTTACATAACTGCAAACCAAATTTTTTTCTAAAGATTCTAATTAAAAAGTTTGAAATTTTGGCGAAACATTGCATAATTAATTTTTATAGTTTTTTACACAAAGTTGGAAATTTGATATTATATGGTTTTTGGGGGAAAAAGAGCT
>NW_016228970.1:0-1282 GCF_001687245.7 Rhagoletis zephyria | reverse complement strand
TACACGCCAGGGATAGAGTGCTCAAATGGAAACATTCAAATGAAAATACTCGCGGCAATTTACGCCTCTCCAATTAGTTCCCTAACTCCTATACTTAACGAAATAATGTTACCAAATTATACTTATCTGAATAATTTAAACAAACTGTTTTTGTTGTTTTTAATGTTAATAAAAGTTAAAAAAATTAAGCAAATATATTTGCAGTTTTTACATTAATTAAATCTGTCTCCCACACGACACTAAGAAGTTACTTTCGGAAGCGTCGTATGCGAGTATGTTTGGGTGTACCGCTTTTGTCTCTTCCAGACGACACTAAGAAGTCACTTCCTGTAGTGTCGCGTGTGTGTCAGTGTGGACGTAACGCTTACGGGGAACAGTTTTTCCCGAAGGAGGATAGTAAAAAGATGAGAAAGCGATAACTTCCGCTATGAAATTTACCTTCTTGAAGTTACTTTTTCGCCACTTCCGCGATAATAAATGCTAGCAGGGATATATCCACTTTCTTAATTACATATGAAAAAGTAGTGTACGTATAATGGAAATATTCACTTTTCACTTGATTTAAATACGACCATTTTTAAACGGTTATCAAATAAAAAAAGGCGTAAAATTGGTTGTGCTTGTTATTCACACAACTCGAGGAAAAGTTAAACTTCTTCTCTGTGCCACCGTGGTCACTTTTTTCCGCAACACATATTATACCATTTAAATACATTTTAAATGAATATTTTATTAAAAATACCTTTACAAACCTATTTTCCTTACTAGCGTCAATTTTTGTTTACTTTAACATTTGACATTCCTCCTCTTCTTCGCAAGTATAATCGATAAAACTAGGTTGGACACCAAAAAGTTATCGGTTTAATCTGAGATATTTTTAATTATAATTTTGCATGGCTAATCTCTTTTTCAAATAACAGATTAGGGAGTTAAGCTCGAAAATTAGGATAATCTTTTTATATGTAAAGCTATTATTAGGCGATTCAGTTACATACATACAAATGTAGGTTAGGTTAGAAATTAAACATTAATTTCACTTAATTTTATTCATTTTGCTGATTTAATTTTTTTATTCGTTTTCATTTTTAATTCTTTTAATACATGAAATTATCGGTATGATTGATAAAATATACTTGTATGTATATACTTGTGACTCAAGGACGTTAAAATATCTTGGCAACACCGCATCAGTTATTGTTTTTGAGCTCATAGTTTGGGCATTTCTATTTGTATATACATATTCCTAAATTTAGTTTTTCTTTTCGGAATATAATCTGTGGTT
>NW_016228969.1:0-1282 GCF_001687245.7 Rhagoletis zephyria | reverse complement strand
TAAAATTTGACATAACTTTTGTTTGGTATAAAAACTGGAAATACAAACAAACATGCATAAACTTTTATTAATTTAAAATTTAAAATTTATTTTTGAAATTTAAAAGTTGGACATAATTTTGTTTAATATAAAAACTGGAAAAACATACACACCTTTTTCTTTATTTAAAAATTAGACAAATTTTTTAAATTAAAAAATTGCACATCGATTTTCAATGATTTAAAAATTGGAAATATTTTTTTGTCAATATAAAAACTGGACAAACGCACACACATTTTTATTTATTTAAAAATTTTAATGCTTTTATAAAATTTTAAAATGGGACAAACATTTTTGGTTGTTTGAGAATTGGACATAATTTTTTAATCATTAAAATTTTGTAGTCATTTAAAAACTGGGCTTAAATTTTAGACATTTAAAAAGTGGAACAGAAATTTTTGGTTATTTAAAAACTGGACATACATTTTGTATATGTACATAAATGGCTGTTTATTTAAATATAATCTGGAAATTTAATTTACAGCAGGATGTTGTTAAAACTACGCATAACGTTCTGGTCATTAAAAAACTGGACTTAAATTTTAGACATTTAAAAATTTGACATAATTTTTTTGTCACGTTAAAATTCGACACATTTTTCGTTATTTAAAAACATATGTGAATATGTATGTATTTTTCGTCCCTTCCCAACTATAAATACATTTTTAATCTTTTAAAAATGGAAAACAATTTTCCGAAAAAAGAAAAAAAGGTACATGTTTTTCGCCACGTAAAAACAGGACATACATTTTTGATCCTTTGAAAGTGCGACCAAAATATTTGATCACTTGAAACCTTGACCTAAATTCGTGGCTATTCTCAAGCTGAAGATAATTTTTGGGAAATTTAAAAATTGAACAAAAAACTGGACATAATTTTTTGGCCATTTTAAAAATTTAACACCATGGTCCGGAAATTTTAAAACAGGATAGATATTATTGGTCATGTACAAACTCGGCATAATTTTTTGATCTTAAAAAAAATTTTTGTTCATTTGAAGATAATTTTTGGGAAATTTAAAAATTGGACAAAAAAACTGGACATAATTTTTTGGCCAGTAACATGTATACATGCATACATACATACTTATATAAAAAGTGAATATACATATAATTTTATTTATTCAAAAACTGCACATAAATTTATGGCCACATAAAAACCGGACATAATTTTTTGGTCCTTCACAAACATACGTACATACCATTAGCGCACACAAGGGGTGGGTTTTGGGGTTCAAACCCCC
>NW_016228968.1:0-1282 GCF_001687245.7 Rhagoletis zephyria | reverse complement strand
TGTATATATAAGTAAAAGCCATTAAACTATGTTTCGTAAACATAGGCTACAGATATATTCGCTAGAAACTGTGACAAATATTGCATGTGACCTAGTTACCGGAAACCTATTTTTCGTCTTTCTTGTCACTGCAAACGTTTTTCGATAATAAACCAGTTTTTTTTTTTATTGGCAAGAAACCTTTCCCTTTGCTTTTGTTGTGCCGCCATAGATTCTTAGTCTAAGTAACTTTTCACCACAGTGTCATCATTTACACATACATAAGTATGTATGTATCGCAGAGTTTTGCTTTTCAATTGCCTACCGAGCCAAAGTAGCACCTGTTGACAAGAGTTTATTTTCGCTTGAACTCCAAGCAGATTATTACCTCGCCTTTATAAAGCAGTGAAACAGAGCTTCGGGCCCTTGGTATTTGTTTAGACACTGCTCCCCGTCAAACGAGAACCTGTGTTAAGTATTGTTCACGTGCAGGTGTTGAGGATCTGTTTGTTTAAGCGTTTTTCACAATTAGCTTTCATTGATCGCCTGAAGCCCTTAGAAAGTTTTTTCGACGATAAACTCAAGCTTGCAATCCGAGGATGGATATTATATTACTTAGCACAATCAAATGTAATGAGTATAGTATAAAACAAAGCAAAAAAATCCTTAAAAAAATTTCGCTAATAATCCTCAAAGATTACCTAGAAGTAAAAAAAATGTGCGTAAAGGGTTTAAATTTGGACAAAACTACTTGTGTTTAGCAACACATAAGGTACTTTTCAGATCATTTATTTTCAGGGATAGACGACATCTGTAAGAGAAATATTTGCGGTTTGATCAACAAAAATGGTAAAAGGAAAGAAGGTATCTTGCGACTTTTTGTTAAATAACACGATACATCTTTAGTTTTTATGGCTCCAATGGATTAACTAAACATACATGACTTCTGAAAGGAAAAGTTTTGTGATTCCACACCATGATTAGTGATGTCAAAAAAAGCCTAATAATCGATTGANGATGTCAAAAAAAGCCTAATAATCGATTGATCGGTTAATTGATGAATCGAAAGCATTCGATTATTAAATGCAATTAATCGTAAAAGATTAACCAGCATAGTAATAAATAAAAAGTTGACACCCCTTGTCAAAATTATGATTAGTTTAAAGAATGTGTTTTTTTTTTTGCATATTTAAGTTTAGTTTTTTTTTTTAATTCTAACTTATGTATCCTTTATCAGAACGCGTATGAATCCTTTGTGCAGTTTAAGAAAAATAATTTTCGTAAAAAATTCCGAGCTTTTTAA
>NW_016228967.1:0-1282 GCF_001687245.7 Rhagoletis zephyria | reverse complement strand
GCAACACATTAGACATCTTTGAGAAATAAGAAACCATTGCTGAGGCTGCGAATAAAAAAAACAAACATATCGAAATAAAAAAATAGAAAACCGAGAATTCTATAAGAGAAAAAATGGCAGACACATAAAGTGGCGGCTTTGTGTGTGGCTAGTAGAGCAAGTGTAATTTGCAAGAACTGAATGAGAAAAAATGAGAGAGAAAGAGGATAGAGGCAATGGCCGGTAATGGGCAGAAAGACAGTCGTGACAGTCATCGGACACACACTGTGTGACTGGGTGACGGTCAATGGGCGACAAAGACTATTCGATTGACTAGAAAGACGCACATCAGAAGAAAAAGAGATGCAATGACGGCATCAAGAAAAAAAGTTGCCTGCCAAATAATCCACCTCCTTTGTTCAGTGTCCAGAGGCACAGTCGTCTAAGATGGCTAATTATTTCAATAGTTGTCTCCCTCTATTTTGGCCTCTAATTTGGCAGCCTCGCTCTCGTTTACTTGCTTCTACATATTAAGTTTGCAGACAAAAGAGGAAAATTTGCTAAGTGCTAAACTTGCTTGACTAATCTTAAGAAAAAAGTATGTTTTTTTCTTTTTCATTCAATGTCGTCAATCAACACAGCAGTTGTAAATAGTTTTCTTTTTGTGTTCATTTTTGCACAACTTTCTTCATCTCTTTTTACAAAAAAGTTTGTCTTTAAGTTTAAAGCCGAGCTACTTTTAAGTTTTTTAAACAAAAAATAAAAAATAAAATTTAATTAAAATACCAGCAGGCAAAGTTGATAAAAGATTGAGAAAAAGTTTGCAAGTAAAATTTTAAAAATAAAACTAGCTGAGAATCTTCATAGCAAAAGAGAGAATTAGCCTGACGAGATTCGCTACTACTATGATGCACATTACTTTAAAACACAAAATAAATTACTATTTAACTTTAATCTGCTTTTACTTTGTACGCAGTGTGTACTTGCAAAAAATCTAGGTATAAACTTAAAAAATGGTACCAAAACGATAATACCAGCCAGTCAAACGTTGAAAAATGTTTTAGCAGTTAAGCTGAGAGCCCCTGCTTGAGGAATGTCCACCTAAACAAGTGACAATAAAAAACGGTCAGAGATTTTTACAAGCACTTTTTAATCTTTTGTAGTGTAATAGTATCACCACTGTTGACACCACTTCTTTTTTATTGTTGTCGTTGTTTTCGCCATTCCAAAAACGTTGATCACAAGGTTCTGCAAGAATCGCCACTTGTGCAGGTTTTTGCTCGTTGCACAAAATATTTCGCAG
>NW_016228966.1:0-1282 GCF_001687245.7 Rhagoletis zephyria | reverse complement strand
CAGAAATTTATTGCGAGATAATTTTTCAATAGAACAATTTTTCGTTCCAGCCCTGCACAGTGAAACTAATGGCCAGATTGAGAGATTTCACTCAACTTTAATGGAGACTTCGCGGTGTATTAAAGACCAACAACAATTAATTGAAACCATAGATCTAGTATTGTTAGCAACTCATAAATACAACAATAGTATTCACTCTACAACGAACGCTAAACCAANCAACAACAGTTAATTGAAACCATAGATCTAGTATTGTTAGCAACTCATAAATACAACAATAGTATTCACTCTACAACGAACGCTAAACCAACAAGTATTTTCCAAAATTGTTCAGCTGAAGAATTGAGTGTAGTTAGAGAAAGATTAAATAAGGTGCAGGAACAAAATTTAAGAAGAATTAATGAAAATAAAAAAATGAAAACGTATGAACCTGGGGATAGAGTTTTTGTTAGAAGGAATAAGCGCCTAGGGAACAAATTTGATAAAGTATTTGTGGAAAAGGTTGTTGAAAAGGATTTAGGTACTACTGTTTTAATTAATGGAAAAAAAATTCACAAAAGCAATCTCAGATAAATACCAATATATGTATGTAGTTGAAACTCATGGATATAAACCAGAATTTGGTTTAAAATATTAAAATATCAATTTTGATTATTTACATGTTTTATTTACATTAATTTTAATATTATTTCGTTTGTAACTTATGAAAATGGATTACAATTGTTATTTTATATGGAGAGTTAAGCCTACATAGCCAATCATAGCCAAGTCCAGGATCGCATAAATGAATTTATCTTTTGATGTATAGGAAAGAAAGAACCGCTAGAGCTGCTAAACCGTGGACGGTTCAGATTTAAAAGGGGGAGTAGTTAAGGATTATTACCTTTCCGTGCAAATAGTTATTAATTGTTTAAGTACTGGGCTTGGAGGCTTTTTGAAATACTGTAATATCTTTAACTGTTCTTCAAACAAAACGAATGTTCTTGGAATTTTATGATTTTTCTTATAGAAAAAATATGAAATGAAAATTTGGAAATGGCAGAATAAAATTGAAATCGATCGAGGCAAGATCACTAAAAAACTTGTTTAATTTTTAAATTTTATATTTTATATAAATGGGTTTGTAAAAGGGGGCGTGGCACATCCCATAGTCGTGGACAATTTCATCAGCTATAATTTCAAAACCATAAGTCACATGAAATTGAAATTTTGGTAGGTGCTTATAGTAGGGTTTATATAAATAAGTTTGTAAAACGGGGCGTGGCACCTTCCATGGGCGTGG
>NW_016228965.1:0-1282 GCF_001687245.7 Rhagoletis zephyria | reverse complement strand
AAAATTATTGACATTTTACCAAATATTTCAAACCTTATATGTACATAAGTGTACATCACTCTCCATACAAAAACACCGGTACTGGTTTTTCATCGGAAATATTAAACTCATTATACTTGAAGACTTTCGTCAATTATTTCGGAAAAATATTACGATTTACGTGAGCTGCACCTATTTAAAAATAACTCGAAATATTTTTTTTTTATAAATAAAAATTTGTTATGAAAAAGTTTTTTTCTAAAACTGTTCTCTGCTGATAGAAGAGCTTAAGTATACAATATCTGCATAAAAATGTTTAAATATTTTATTAACGGAAGCCAAACAATCAGATTTTTTGAGGTATACATTTTCAAATCGGTCTAGATAACGTAGACTTTAATATATTTCCGCAATATTTTGATTAAAGTGTTAAAATAAAAGGTATTTTATATATTCGATGGTAAACCAGTACGAATTTTCTATTTTTTTTTGTATGGACAGCTATGCACACTAATGTATGTAAAAATCCTGTTTGAAATATTTTTTATAATAAATACATTAATTTTATAAATCCAGTGGAAATACGCAACCGCTTTCGGTGATTCACCCTAATGTACATACCATCAACTTGCCGACAAAAATGTTATGTATACAAAAAAATTCTTTCAATTCAAGCGAGCGCTTTCGAAATTGGTCTTTATTTTAACCACCAACAACACAACATTGTGACTTGCTTTCTAAAGTTATTTATTTAGTAGTGGGTGGATAAGTAGTAATCCATACATTATTACTAAAATCTCTTCCCCCACACTCAGCTGAAACNACAAATTTTCGTTTAAAATTTTTCCACAAAAATGAGATCAAAACAAAAACATCACACAGTTTGCGCTAACGCATACACAAGCACACATACACACACGCGCACACGCAAACACTAACAGAAAGAGCCCAAATCGGAACATGGTTTCACTTGTTCTTCACTTTTCCACCTCTCCAACGAAATGTTCATTGTCTCCAGCAGAAGCCACGAGCCATCATTAAGAACAGCAACCAGCAAAGCCAGCGGCAGGGAGCAGTGCAAACAACATGTACATATGTAAGTAAGTACAACAGAGAAAATCATTTAATTTTTACAACAGCACCGCAACTTCCGTTTCCTTTACTTTATGTATGTGGCAAAGCATTCGTCGAAGGTAGAAGAACGCTTTCACTCGAGCGTATCAGCAAAATGACTTAAAAACACCAAATGTACGAAAGAGAGGTGTAGTAACCGGAGGCGTAGTATGCCGCAAAGTTCGCAGTC
>NW_016228964.1:0-1282 GCF_001687245.7 Rhagoletis zephyria | reverse complement strand
TTTACCATTTTCGAAATTATTAACCGGTATATGTTTTACATATGTATGTACATCAATTCTATCTTTTGAGCTATGCAATACAAACCATTTTTCGAACCCAAAACTTTTCAAACCATATAAACCAAAAAATTAATTAACCGAAATTCCAAATTGATATTCAATAAAATTTGCAAAACCTCAAATTTCGTCCAACGCTGTTGCCCACTACTGTAAATTCCACATTCCAACTGGTTACAGGTTCCAAAGCCTGGCATATGCGCCTCACGTTCGAACGTCTGTCCGGCGGCTGTAATCTGCACCGCTGCAAGCTGTGCGGCAAGGTCGTCACCCACATACGCAACCACTATCACGTCCACTTTCCCGGCCGCTTCGAGTGTCCGCTCTGTCGCGCCACTTACACGCGCAGCGACAACCTGCGAACGCATTGCAAATTCAAGCATCCTATGTATAATCCGGATACGCGCAAATTTGAAAATCTAATGTCGGCGGCTGCCGCGAGTGCAGCAGTGGCGGCGCAATCGCCGACGGCCACGCAAATAGCGGCTGCCTCGCAAGCGGCAATGGCGGCGGCGGCGGCTGCGGCGGCCTTCAACGCGGCGCAACAGCAGCAGCAACAGCAACAGACGCACCAGCAGCAACGCGAGCGTGAACTTCAGCAGCAGCAGCAGCAGCAGGCTCAGACGCAGCAGCAACTGCAGCAACACGCACACAATTTGTCACAACAATTGCAACAGCATGCGCATAATTTGAGCCAACAGCAGCAGCAACAACAACTGCTAACCGTGCAACAGCAGCAACAGCAATATCAGGCGCTGCCGCACCAGCAACATAATGCGACAAGTGAATGATACAGCCAGTATTTGGNGCAACAGCAACAGACGCACCAGCAGCAACGCGAGCGTGAACTTCAGCAGCAGCAGCAGCAGCAGGCTCAGACGCAGCAGCAACTGCAGCAACACGCACACAATTTGTCACAACAATTGCAACAGCATGCGCATAATTTGAGCCAACAGCAGCAGCAACAACAACAACAACTGCTAACCGTGCAACAGCAGCAACAGCAATATCAGGCGCTGCCGCACCAGCAACATAATGCGACAAGTGAATGATACAGCCAGTATTTGGGCTGGAACTATGGCAACATGTTGAACAGCTCATCACCGACGGCGTCAGCAACAGCCACAGCTGCCGCTGCCGCTGCCGCTGCAGCCGCTACAGGTACAGCAAATTCTTTTCTTTGGAACATCGAGCCGCATACGCTACCGCCACAGCCAACAACGCT
>NW_016228963.1:0-1282 GCF_001687245.7 Rhagoletis zephyria | reverse complement strand
GCTACTGAGATACAGCATTTCATAATAGGTGGGCGGGGTCACGCCCATTATCCAAAAATTATAATAATATTTTTTACAAAAATTCTACTTCACATATTAATTTTGAACAATTTGCATCCAACATTTACTGAAATATCGTAGTTTTTGCATTTTTAGAAAATACCTTTATATCGGAAATGGGCGTGGTTACATTCCGATTCGCCCATTTTTAATACCAACTTACCTTGGATAAAGGGCAACCTACATACCNGTGTATTTTCAGTTATGCTATCTTACAGCATCAAAATCTCAATTTACACTTAGCACTTTTCCGAACTAAGCCAACGATATCACAAATATGCAAGTAAAAAATGTCTACGTGAAGAGCGTGAATAGAGAAAGATCATACAAAACACTCAAATCGGTAATTTTCAAGTTCAAAAAGTCTACGTGAGGAGCATTGAATAGAGTATTTCCTCTTGCATTACGCAAGCCTGAGAAATTTATCATTATTTTTCTTCTTCCAATAATAATGTTAATTTTTTGATATCTAGGTATGTATGTTAATTTAAAATATAGCTTTGTTTTTCGGCACATCGCGATTGATTTTTATTGATGGCATACATATTTTAGAATTGTTAACAATTTTCATGAAATGCCAAAAGTTAATCAAACTAAAATTAAACTTTTTCTTAAAAAACAAACAGTAGTAGTTAAAAATAACCCCAAAGAGACTAATGGTATTTTCTTTTCCACCGAAAAATGTTACCTTCTCATTGCCCTCTTACTACAAATACTAAGGGGAGGGCCATAAAAAGCAACATTTTTTGTGGGTAAAAAAACGCCATAAGTACATCAGAAAGAAAATTCGAAGTTAACGCTAGTAACATGCTGTAATATTAAAAACAAAATTAAAAATGAATTTTCTCAGAGAACTTATGTGATAGAATTTTCTAGCTTAGTACCTAATACCTACCAAAGTTTCTAATTCGTTTTTTAACGCAGATACCATTCCAGGCCTGTGCTATCTTTAAAAGTGTGGAATGGTATGCTTAAAGAATATTCATAATCTTTTTGAAGAGGAATCCAACGTCGATAAGAGGAAGGGCAATTAATCTACAAGGAAAAATTTATATAGGTATTTAACTTCAAAACCAAAGCATTTTCCTTATCTAGTGAAATAAGAAATGATACGACGGAATAGAATTCATGATATTTATGAAGACTTCGAAAAGAGGCAGCAGCAAGGACTCTGAATGAAGAAAATGTATAGGGACCTAAAAGTTTAAAAACAAAAAAAAAA